>NW_026943829.1:2359254-2659254 GCF_035594765.1 Anolis carolinensis | reverse complement strand
GAATCCCCATAGATACAAGCCGTTGCACTATCTTTGAGCTATGCCTCATTCTTCGTGAATACATTTCTATAATAGCCACTTTCATCTCACTAGCAGAGATGATAATAAGAGGTCATATTCATCCTATCTTTTTCCTGGTTTAGCCTCTTTAGTTAAGTAATTAGCCAAAAAAAAATTCATGTCAGGAGCAACTTGAGAAACTTCAAGTCACTTCTGGTGTGAGAGAATTGGCTGTCTGCAAGGACGTTTTGATGTTTTTACCATCCTTGTGTGAGGCTTCTCTCATGTCCCAACATGGGGAGCTGGGGCTGACAGAGGGAGCTCATCTGCGCTCTCCCCAGATTTGAACCGGCAACCCTCGGGTCAGCAACCCAACCTTCAGGTCAGCAGTCCTGGTTCTGAATCCTTGTGTTCACAAACTTAAGTTAAAATTACAGTAGAGTCTCATTTATCCAACATAAATGGGCCGGCAGAACGTTGAATAAGTGAAAATGTTGGATAATAAGGAGGGATTGAGGAAAAGCCTATTGAACATTAAATTACATTATGATTTTACAAATTAAGCACCAAAACATCATGTTTTACAACAAACCAACAGAAAAAGCAGTTCAATACACAGTAACAAAATATAGTAATTACTGTATTTACGAATTTAGGACCAAAATACTGCAATGCATTGAAAACATTGACTACAAAAACATTGACTAAAAAGGCCGACTGCGTTGGATAATACAGAACGTTGGATAAGTAGAGATTGGATAAGCAAGACTCTACTGTACTTTCAAATGAGTAATAAAGAGAAAGAAAAAATTGTAAATGAAAAACAGAAATAATACAATGAGACTAAAACTTGGATTCAACCGGCTGATCCCAACTAGATTAGAATGTGCGAGGAGAATTTGTTCTACCTTTGGGAATACATGCCATAATCAGGAATGCTGACAAATATTCTGGGAATATATTTCATCCAGTATGGGATTATTCCTTATGCCTCCAAACCACCTCAGCTTTGAGGGTTTGGATTGCCTTAATGTTTGATGGGAAATTTATTCAGAAAACAAGCTTGCTCCCTCTTCCCTATGACTTCCCTTCACATATTTGTACATGGCTATCATGTCTCCTCTCAGCCTTCTCTTCTGCAGGCTAAACATGCCCAGCTCTTTAAGCCGCTCCTCATAGGGCTTGTTCTCCAGACCCTTAATCATTTTAGTCGCCCTCCTCTGGACGCTTTCCAGCTTGTCAACATCTCCCTTCAACTGTGGTGCCCAAAATTGAACACAGTATTCCAGGTGTGGTCTGACCAAGGCAGAATAGAGGGGAGCATAACTTCCCTGGATCTAGACGCTATTCCCCTATTGATGCAGGCCAGAATCCCATTGGCTTTTTTAGCAGCCGCATCACATTGTTGGCTCATGTTTAACTTGTTGTCCACAAGGACTCCAAGGTCTTTTTCGCACACACTGCTGTCAAGCCAGGCATCGTCCCCCATTCTGTATCTTTGATTTCCATTTTTTCTGCCGAAGTGAAGTATCTTGCATTTGTCCCTGTTGAACTTCATTTTGTTAGTTTTGGCCCATCTCTCTAGTCTGTCAACAATTCAACAATTGTTCAACAATTTGCTTTTGCCTCAGACTGCAGGAAAGGTGAATGTGAGGGCAAAGGGACTGCTGGTTTCTAAATCCTTCCAACTTTGTTCCAGTGTAAGGCATTTGGCTGCTTGAGGCAAAAGACAAAGATGGCATCTTCTACCACACACATACATTCCATGTATTGAAACTGGTTGGATAGGCAACTGAACTCTCTTAAATATTTGCAATGAGACGTGGTCCTCCACCATATTTGAGAACACAAATCATTCTTTCCCAGTAAAATCTTAAGGGGAAGGGCCAAAGGATTCAAAAGGAAGACTTGACATGGTTGCCTCAGTTTGTCTAACGATAGGATTGGTCTTCTTCTACTACTTATTATGACTGCTGGCTCATTTTACTTCTCTTATGCACAGATTGGCAACTGACATCAGCAGTACTGTGTTGTTGAAGGCTTTCATGGCTGGGATCACAGGGTTGTTGCATATTTTCCGGACTGTATGGCCATGCTACAGAAGTATTCTGCCCTGTCGTTTCACCCACATCTATGGCAGGCATCCTCACAGCCTCTGAGGATGCCTGCCATAGATGTGGGCGAAACATCAAGAGAGAATACTTTTGGAACATGGCCATGCCGCCCTAGGTAAAGGTAAAGGTTTTCCCCTGATGTTAAGTCCAGTCATGTCTGACTCTGGGGGTTGGTGCTCATCTCCATTTCTAAGCCGAAGAGTTGGCATTGTCTGTAGACACCTCCAAGGTCATGTGGCCGTTACCTTCCCGCCAGAGCGGTACCTATTGATCTACTCTCATTGGCATGTTTTCGAACTGCTAGGTTGGCAGGAGCTGGAGCTAACAGCGGTCGCTCACGCCGCTCCCGGGGTTTGAACCTGGGACCTTTCAGTTTGCAAGTTCAGTGCTTTAACGCACTTCACCACTGGGGCTCCTAAAACATGGAATAACCCATCAACAGTACTGTTTTTTAAGTCCCAGTTCTAGTATCCGGATATTGTTCCTGCTTTTTCTATGACATAGAAAGGCACTTAGGATTGTGACCTTTGTTTTCAAAATCCTAATTACAGTAGAGTCTCACTTATCCAACATAAATGATCTGGCAGAATGTTGGATAAGCGAATATGTTGGATAATAAGGAGGCATTAAGGAAAAGCCTATCAAACATCAAATTAGGTTAGGATTTTACAAATGAAGCACCAAAATAACAAATTTAGCAGAAAAAGTAGTTCAATACACAGTAATGCTATGTAGTAATTACTGTATTTACAAATTTAGCACCAAAATATCACGATATATTGAAAACATTGACTACAATAATGTGTTGGATAATCCAGAATGTTGGATAAGCGAGTGTTGGATAAGTGAGACTCTACTGTATGTTCTTTTGCTCCAGCTCAGAATTTCAATTGCTCATATAGAGCTGATTCCAGATTGTCACTCTGCTTTTCCTTCTTCCTTCTCTTATGAATAAGCAACCTTCCTTTCCAAATCAGAGACAAAAGTCACCACAAGGAGTATTAGGAAATGTCGTTCCCAGAGTACACACAACCAAGTGCAACAATAACAAGATACCCATGGTTAATTTCGGAGTTTGCATCTTTGTGTCCACCTCTAACTTTCCTTATCACATCGAGTGGAGACCTTATTCCCAATACACTCCAAAGATGACTATCAAGCAAGGACTTTAAAAGAGTCCTGAGATTTCCTAAAGGCAAGATAAATTATTGTATGTGTTGTCGAAGGCTTTCATGGCTGGGATCACAGGGTTGTTGTATGTCTTTCGGGCTGTGTGGCCATGTTCCAGAAGCATTCTCTCCTGACGTTTCGCCCACATCTATGGGAGGTACCTCACAACCTCCGAGGATGCCTGCCATAGATGTGGGCGAAACGTCAGGAGAGAATGCTTCTGGAACATGGCCACACAGCCCGAAAGACATACAACAACCCTGTAAATTATTGTAGCTTGACCTTTTGTGGGTGAACCTGCCCCGCTGGGTGCTGCAAGAACTTTGTCTTGTGGAAACAGATGAACGTAGCTACCCCTCTGTGAAGGACAAGCAGTTATAATGCAATACACTTTTGTTACCAAATGGATCGACTTTTGCCATGCTCTGAACATCTCTGCAACTCAGTACCACTTTCTTTTTCAAACTTCACTTGAAAGTCTTCATTTCTTTGCGTGCTGTGCATTTTATCTGAAACCATGAAGAAGCAGCTAGAACCCTCTCCAGGGCCTTGTTATATTAGTCATTCCAAAAAACTTTCTTTCTTTCGGACAGAATACTTCTTACTGTGAGAAAACTTGCTAGAGTTTAAGTGTACAAAATCCCGTTACTTTCCTCTGCATCCATCTTGAGCCTGTGCTCATGGATCTTACAACATCACAGTAAACATCATTACTAGAGTACAGATGAGGTGTCATTCTTTAATTAAGACAACACACTTCCAGAAATTTCTAAAAGGAGACTTCTCCAAAAGCCTTCTCCAGATGCTTGGACATATCAGGTGAAGTGGTACCTGTGAAGATCACACCCATAATCTCCCATTAACTTGGTAGAAAGAGAAAAAAATTAATTTGTAGCAAAGAGTTGGCATGCCTGCATTTAAGAGAGAATTTTTACTGTTTTTTATTGCTTGCGATGTTATGGAAGCAGAATATTGTAATGGTTTCGCAGGACGCAATTAATGGTTGGAGACAACAATTGCTGACAGTGTGAATTTCCATTATCAGAAGAAGAGCCTCTGCTGTTTGTTTTTCAAGAATTCTGTTTGCGTAGTAAAGGGATAGAGGAAGTTTAAGAAAGTGAAGTGAGAAAAAAGAAACGGTAAACTTATTAAGTGTCAGTGAAATTCATAAAAAAAACCTTTGAGCAGAAATGAAAAGTAATGTTTTGAGGAGGAAATGACCTGCAGAGAAGAAAGAGAAAACAAGCATACCAATAAATACAAGTTTATTATATCCGCAATTTACATGTTTATTCCTGTGAGTAGCTGTATAGGCAGGACCCAGTGCACTGCTTTGCCCAGGGGCCTATAATGCTGTTAAGATGGCCCTATCAGAACCTCAGAGAAAATGTGAATTTGTAAAGAGGAGAGAATTTAACTGCTACTCCCCCATCATGTGTTAAATTGGGGCAAACCAGGAGGAATAAGGTGTACCTACTTTCCACATACAAGTAAAAGGCTACACAACTTACTGATACTGAAAATAGTATGTTTGGTTAGATATTTGATCTGGCACAAGGATAAGACAGCATTTAGATAGCTGCCCCCAACTTACAAACTTTATTGGAAAGGCCAGCACAGTGACATAAGTAATTTTAAACAAGTAATTTACCACTTGTTATGCATTATTTGTAAGAAACAACTAACATTACTCACTAGTAATGCACCATGAACACATTACTTTTTATTTTTGCACCATACACATTACTTCCATTGAGTCTCCTGTATAAATAATAATAAATAATAATAATAATAATAATAATAATTTTCTTTTTAAGCTCTTAAAAATATTTTCAATTCCCCAAAATGTCTCCTCTCAAAACATGGTGAGATAACAATTAAATGATACCCATTATATCTGAAATCTTACTACATTATCAGTCATATTATTTTTAGGGTTATGTCATTGAATCTGTCTTATCCTGTCGCTGCCTGCATAGTAGCTTATAAGTAGTAGTATTATTTTTGTACTATATTCTTTCTCTAGAATAGTGACCTTATAGAAGCTATGGTCTCTCCAGTCATTCTATATTTCATCGGTCTGACCATCTTCCTAGCAGAATAGGGAACAATAAATGTCTCCTCCAAAAGCATTTAATTGAGATAACAATTAAATGCCACCCATTACATCTGAAATCTTACTATATTATTAATCATATTACTTTTAGGGTAATGTCATTGAATCTTTCTTATTCTCTTGCTGCCTGCATAGTAGCTTACAAGTTCTCATTTTTAACCATGTCAATGTTTGTGATTTTTTAATGCATTTTGTGCACTTGCTTCCCAAATTTATCTGTTTTCAGAATAACTCACATTAAGACGTCATGATAAAGTAAAGGGTAAAGGTTTCCCCTGACGTTAAGTCCAGTCATGTCTGACTCTGGGGGTTGGTGCTCATCTCCATTTCTAAGCCAAAGAGCCGGCGTTGTCCGTAGACACCTCCAAGGTCTTGTCGCTGGCATGACTGCATGGAGCGCCATTACCTTCCCGCCGGAGCGGTACCTATTGATCTACTCACATTTTCATGTTTTCGAACTGCTAGGTTGGCAGGAGCTGGAGCTAACAGCGGCCGCTCACGCCACTCCCAGGGTTTGAACCTTTCGGTCTCCAGCTCAGTGCTTTAACGCACTTCACCACCGGGGCTCCAAGACATCATGATAAATCTCATAAAATATGGAATTTAAAGACAAAATGTATTGTAGTTATTTTCAGGAAGTGTGGATTTTGTATTCTTTCCTTGAAAGCAAACTGGACAAATATCTCACTCCTTCCAGAGGTTTCAATGAACACCAACTTCGTTTCATGCACTTTTCATTGCTGTATTCAAACTATCTGTGGTGTGCTTATTCTAGACACATTGCTTATGTTCAGTTATATATAAAGTTGGGAGCTTCCTTGTTGAAAGAAGCATTGTTCCCTCCATCTTGTTCAAGTGACCCTGAATATGGAAGAAAGAAGCGGTACTTTTCCAGGAAGCATTAGTGTAAGAAATGGCATTTTAGAGAAGTGATTTCATTCAAGGTGACAACAGCACCCACAATCCCTAGGTAAGCCCTCTAGGCAAAACACACAATCTACTTGCCTCCCTCTGAGCCATCTGTGTTTCCGAAGACAACCAAAGCTTACAAAACTGGCTCAGCTCAGATACATTTTCAAATCCAGGGAGGCTGAGTGCAACAGAAATAAAGTGTTCACACACATAAACAAAGGTGCAGAATGCAGTCGACACCTATTCCACAATCTGTTTATCATGGAGCAGCACTTTGTGTCCCAGGAGTCAGAGATATCCTTAGGTAACCTTAGGAAAGAACTAATGGCTGCACATATCATTCATCTCTTCTTTATTCCATATGACTGTACAGGACCTGCTCTATACTGTATCAGATCATCAGTTGCAGCACCTGTCAGGTGAAGAACCATTTAGATGTAGACACTTAAGATTAAACTTGAATCCCCATAGATACAAGCCGTTGCACTATCTTTGAGCTATGCCTCATTCTTCGTGAATACATTTCTATAATAGCCACTTTCATCTCACTAGCAGAGATGATAATAAGAGGTCATATTCATCCTATCTTTTTCCTGGTTCAGCCTCTTTAGTTAAGTAATTAGCCAAAAAAAATTCATGTCAGGAGCAACTTGAGAAACTTCAAGTCACTTCTGGTGTGAGAGAATTGGCTGTCTGCAAGGACGTTTTGATGTTTTTACCATCCTTGTGTGAGGCTTCTCTCATGTCCCAACATGGGGAGCTGGGGCTGACAGAGGGAGCTCATCTGCGCTCTCCCCAGATTTGAACCGGCAACCCTCGGGTCAGCAACCCAACCTTCAGGTCAGCAGTCCTGGTTCTGAATCCTTGTGTTCACAAACTTAAGTTAAAATTACAGTAGAGTCTCATTTATCCAACATAAATGGGCCGGCAGAACGTTGAATAAGTGAAAATGTTGGATAATAAGGAGGGATTGAGGAAAAGCCTATTGAACATTAAATTACATTATGATTTTACAAATTAAGCACCAAAACATCATGTTTTACAACAAACCAACAGAAAAAGCAGTTCAATACACAGTAACAAAATATAGTAATTACTGTATTTACGAATTTAGGACCAAAATACTGCAATGCATTGAAAACATTGACTACAAAAACATTGACTAAAAAGGCCGACTGCGTTGGATAATACAGAACGTTGGATAAGTAGAGATTGGATAAGCAAGACTCTACTGTACTTTCAAATGAGTAATAAAGAGAAAGAAAAAATTGTAAATGAAAAACAGAAATAATACAATGAGACTAAAACTTGGATTCAACCGGCTGATCCCAACTAGATTAGAATGTGCGAGGAGAATTTGTTCTACCTTTGGGAATACATGCCATAATCAGGAATGCTGACAAATATTCTGGGAATATATTTCATCCAGTATGGGATTATTCCTTATGCCTCCAAACCACCTCAGCTTTGAGGGTTTGGATTGCCTTAATGTTTGATGGGAAATTTATTCGTCACAGTTCATATTTTAATTCCAAAATATTGATGCATGGCTCAGAAATTCCTGTCAAACTTTAGCAATCCCATCACTCATTACAAATTATTCTGGGATAAAATATATTCTTCACTTACAGACAATGGGAAACCTTGCTTTGTTTTTGTTTTATTGGAAAAAATATTAAATGTATGAACAAGTACACGCAGATCAATCAACACTAAAAATGATCCATTTCCAGAGTAGTCTTTTGACTTGATACATAGCCCCCGCATCTTCCCTGAATATTTGCTGCTGCCTCCTCTCAGTAGATTTTTAAATTAAAACTTTTATAAGCTGTTGTAAGGGTCTTATGCTAGTAGCTTGTGTTGTTGAGCTGAAACTTGATTGATTTGAAGCTAGGGAAGCAAATACAGAGGTCATGGTTTTCTTATTGCCTTATGCAAATAGCCGTATTTTCCCCAAGAATTGTACAGCAATGGCAAGGAGAGGCAGGATAAAGGTGTATGACTATTTCTTCAAAACCTGGCTTCATGACCATTACACACAGTCTTTTTTTTCTTCCTTAGAAGAAAAAAAGTATTCAGAATATCCTCAGAAATACTATGGCACGGGCAATTCTGACATTAGCATCTCCGACAAATCTTTACAACTGAAGTTCTTATTTACCCTATATGTCTAAAAATCTTAGTCAAAACATCAACCCAAAAAAGCTGGGTCTATGTGAGTACTGTACTTCAACTGTTATTTTTTTAAAAGAGGAACCATTGCCTTTTCTGAGTAAAGTGGTGAAAGGAAAGATCTTAGTCCATCCTGCGAGAACTTAAAAGAAGTGGCAAACCCCTTTACTCTTTCTGCCATGGCAAAGCTTATGGTCTTTTTGAAGGCCTGGGCAAGGAAATGATTTGACTTATCCATGGATCATAGTAAAATTCATCATTTTCACCCCAAAACATGTCTTTGACAATACATTAGAGTCTCACTTATCCAACACTCGCTTATCCAGTGTTCTGGATTATCCAACGCATTTTTGTAGTCAATGTTTTCAATATATCGTGATATTTTGGTGCTAAATTCGTAAATACAGTAATTACTACATAGCATTACTGTGTACTGAACTACTTATTATGTCAAATTTGTTGTATAACATGATGACGACACAAAACTGGGAGGGATAGCTAACACTCCAGAAGACAGGAGCAGAATTCAAAACGATCTTGACAGACTAGAGAGATGGGCCAAAACTAACAAAATGAAGTTCAACAGGGACAAATGCAAGATACTTCACTTCGGCAGAAAAAATGGAAATCAAAGATACAGAATGGGGGAAGCCTGGCTTGACAGCAGTGTGTGCGAAAAAGACCTTGGAGTCCTCGTGGACAACAAGTTAAACATGAGCCAACAATGTGATGCGGCTGCTAAAAAAGCCAATGGGATTTTGGCCTGCATCAATAGGGGAATAGCGTCTAGATCCAGGGAAGTCCTGCTCCCCCTCTATTCTGCCTTGGTCAGACCACACCTGGAATACTGTGTCCAATTTTGGGCACCACAGTTGAAGGGAGATGTTGACAAGCTGGAAAGCGTCCAGAGGAGGGCGACTAAAATGATTAAGGGTCTGGAGAACAAGCCCTATGAGGAGCGGCTTAAAGAGCTGGGCATGTTTAGCCTGCAGAAGAGAAGGCTGAGAGGAGACATGATAGCCATGTACAAATATGTGAAGAGAAGTCATAGGGAAGAGGGAGCAAGCTTGTTTTCTGCTGCCCTGCAGACTAGGACACGGAACAATGGCTTCAAACTACAGGAAAGGAGATTCCACCTGAACATCAGGAAGAACTTCCTCACTGTGAGAGCTGTTCGACAGTGGAACTCTCTCCCCGGGGCTGTGGTGGAGGCTCCTTCCTTGAAGGCTTTTAAGCAGAGGCTGGATGGCCATCTGTCGGGGGTGCTTTGAATGCGATTTCCTGCTTCTTAGCAGGGGGTTGGACTAGATGGCCCATGTGGTCTCTTCCAACTCTACTATTCTATGATTCTATGTTTTGGTGCTTAATTTGTAAAATCATAACCCAATTTAATGTTTAATAGGCTTTTTCTTAATCCCTCCTTATTATCCAACATTTTTGCTTATCCAACGTTCTGCCGGCCCATTTATGTTGGATAAGCGAAACTCTACTGTACATGCAATAGACTTACCCACACTAAAGACATGGAAATCATTTGTTGTCATTGTTGATGTTTTCTGAATGTTCAGCTATAAGCCTTCTTACTTCTTACTTTTTTGCACCCACAATCTTTTTCTCTCTCTTCCTACTGACCCGATGGCGAAGTGTGTTAAAGCACTGAGCTGCTGAACTTGCAGACCGAACGGTCCCAGGTTCAAAACCCGGGAGCGGCGTGAGTGGCCACTGTTAGCTCCAGCTTCTGCCAACCTAGCAGTTCGAAAACATGCCGATGTGGGTAGGTCAATAGGTACCACTCCGGCGTGAAGGTAAAAGCACTTCATGCAGTCATGCTGGCTACATGAGCTTCTACGGACAACGCTGGCTCTTCGGCTTAGAAATGGAGTTGAGCACCAACCCCCAGAGTCAGACATGACTGGACTTAAAGTCAGGGAAAGCCTTTACCTTTTACCTACTGATACCACTTGTACTGGTGTAGTTGCAGTGGTCAAATACACCATGGGGAGTTTCCTTTAGTCCTCAAATTTCTAGTATTACAATAGCTTAAAACTTCAGAAAAGTTTTTCTCCCTTCCTGGATCTTCCACATATTAGTTTCCAATATGCCTCACAACCTCTGAGGATGCCCGCCATAGATGTGGGTGAAATGTCAGAAGATAATGCTTCTGCAACATGGCCAGACATCCCGGAAAACTCACAGCAATCCCCTTTGGAAAAACAGTTTGGGCACCCAAAGAAAGGAAGCAAGCCAAGTTACCAAGGGAATGCAAACACATCAAATATGAGAGCTCTAGATGTGAATTATTTTCATTGGCTCATTCTCTGCAGTGCTCCTGAGTAGAGTGACAGGATTCAGCTCATAGTCGATGTACTGAAGATGAACACCAACTCAGCAGCTAGAGACTGTGAAGAAAGGAGGAAGGAAGAAAAACCAGACTATAATCCAGCAGAACCATTGCCAATAACCACAAGAAGAATGCAAACAGATGAGAATAATATCTTGCATTTGTTGTATTGACTGGTATTCGGGGTGTGTTGTTTCTTATCTGCAAGATAGCAAATAGCCATCATGTCATTACAACTATTTAGTTGGATACAATTACGGCTGTAAACAAATCAGCATGTGGTTAAAGGGAGGGGAAGAAGCAAAGATAAAAATAAAAAAATGGAAAAGAGAGAATGTAAGGAAACAGGAGGGAACATGACGAGCTGGATGTTTTCTTCCTTTTTTTATATTACTATGCCATTGTATATAAAGGGATTTGAGCATCCATAGATTTAGATATCCACAGGGGATGTTGGAAACAACCTCAGTGGTTGTTCTTGTTGTTGTTCTCCACAAGCTTGCCTCACTCTTACCTCTCAGTTTCTTCCTCTTCCATGAGGAGGGACAGTGGACTAGGGTAGGCACGCAAGCACTGTGTGCACAACACTAGATCAGTCGTTTTGTCTCCAGCCCTACTTGTAATTGTCATTTACTCCCCTCTAAGCGTGCGAAGCATTACAGCCGAAGAACAACAAAATAAATGCCAGATGAAAACACCTGGCATCAGGTTAATGTTCAGCAGATCTCCTGTGGTGTATCAGGCTAAAAAATGGCTCTGGAAGTCTGTGCCAAAATAATGAAATGATATGGGCAGAAGGTAGGGCTGCCATCTGGAGTATATCAAAAAGTTGCACACATAGGCCTCAATGCTATTGCTAGTCTCCACTGGAAAAAATGGAATTCACTAATTTGTTGACTCACCATTCAACAATTGTTTTAATTGTTTTAATGCGGAGCCTCCGATGGCCTAGGGGATAAAAGCCTTGTGACTTGAAGGTTGGGTTGCTGACCTGAAGGCTGCCAGGTTCGAATCTCACCCGGGGAGAGCGCGGATGAGCTCCCTGTATCAGCTCCAGCTCCATGCGGGGACATGAGAGAAGCCTCCCACAAGGATGGTAAAACATCAAAACATCCGGGCGTCCCCTGGGCAACGTCCTATTCTCTCACTCCAGAAGCAACTCTGGTTGCTCCTGACACGAAAAAAAAATGTTTTAATGTATCCAATCTAGTTGGGATTAAGCAATAGTACGCAAGTTTTAATCCGGTTGTATTATTTCTGTTTTTCTATGAATGTAATAGTTTCTGTTTTGCTTCCTTACTCATTTGAGAATAATAATTTGACAGTATTACCGAAGTACTCATTTGGGATTTCTGAATACTGTGTTTCAGGGCACTTCCAGACAGGCCTTGATCCTGGGAGGAACTGAGTTGCTTAAACCCAGGTTTGGGATTAAGGCCTCATACCGACCCCAAATCCTGGGATTTCCTTGGCCTTGGGAGGCCCCGAGAGACCTGTGGCAAAGGCGGAGAGTAGGGTAGAGGGCACAGCCATTTCTTCCTCCTCCTGGCCTGCCTCCGGCCTTCCTGTCTGCTGAGGCACCTTGAGTCACCCTTGTTAGCTACTACAGGCAGTTCCCAAGTTACGAACAAGATTATTATTATTATTATTATTATTATTATTATTATTATTATTATTATTACTGCTACTACTACTACTACTACTACCACTACTACTACTGCTACTACTACAAAGGCTAGATGATTATCTGTTGAGGGGTGCTTTTCCTGCATGGCAGAAGGGGGTTGGACTGGATTGACCCTGGGGTCTTCTAGTGAAATACTGTTAAGCTTATGTTGGTTAAAATTGTTCTTCATTTTAAATGTTGTATTGTTCTTTCTTTTTTTCTTTTTTCTTTTTGCACTACAAATGAGACATGTGCAGTGTGCATAGCAATTTGTTCATGTTTTTTTCAGTTAGTTTACACAAACACTATCCATCCATCTGCCACTGGCCCAGCACATGTCAAATTTTAAAATGCAATGCATGAAATGTTTACCCATGCCTGATATACATATATATTGTATATAATATATAGTATAATATATAAACATTTCTTGGGGCTCCACAAGAAACTTTTGCTTCAAAAATATTTTTATTATTATACCTTAAAAAAATAAAAATAAAAACATATAATACTGTTCACACAAAAAAGATAAAAATAAACGAGGTGGGGGTTGTAGAGCTCTGGTTAGTAGTAGAGTAGAGTTATATAAATATCTGCTGTATCATCAAAGAATGGGAAGGGTTTTGGGGAGATAAAAGTATATAAATATGTTATATTTTATAACATATTAGTAAAGGTAAAGGTTTCACCTGACATTAAGTCCACTCTTGTCTGACTCTGGGGTGTGGTGCTCATCTTCATTTCTAAGCCGAAGAGCCGGCGTTGTCTGTAGACACCTCCAAGGTCATGTGGCCGGCATGACTGCATGGAGCGTCGTTACCTTCCTGCCGGAGCGGTACCTATTGATCTACTCACACTGGCATGTTTTCGAACTGTAGGTTGGCAGGAGCTGGAGCTAACAGCGGCTGTTCATGCCGCTCCCAGGGCTTGAACCTGGGACCTTTCGGTCTGCAGCTCAGTGCTTTAACGCACTTCACCATCAGGGCTCCATATTATAATATGTTATATAATAACAACAATAGGTGGCACAGCTGGTTAAACCACTGACCTGCTGAACTTGCTGACCAAAAAGTCACTGGTTCGAATCCGGGGAGCGGGGTGAGCTCCCACTGTTAGTCCCAGCTTCTGACAACCTAGCAGTTTGGAAACATGCAAATGTGAGTAGATCAATAGGTACCACTCTGGTGGGAAGGTACTGGTGCTCCATGCAGTCATGCTGGCCAAATTACCTTGGAGGCATCTACGGACAACGCTGGTTCTTCAACTTAGAAATGGAGATGAGCACCAACCTCCAGAGTTGGACACAACTGGACTTTATGTAAGGGGGAAACCTTTACCTTTTAGTTGTTGCATCCGTATTTTCCACACAAGTATTATTATACATATAATCTATTTTTTAGATTTCCAAATATCCCTCTATAGAAAAGCAAAAGCATTCTTTTTGTCATCCAGTGTCAAAACTTGAGAACCCCTGCCTTAAAGGGAGCCCAGGCATTTGTGCAGCTCTGCCACGTGCTTATTTATGTACATCAAAATAGATCAGTTTGCTGGTTCTACCAGTATGCACAGGATTCTTGTGTGACCCTTTCCCGTGAAGCAGCTTCCACCTTCTATTTATGAAATCACATAGTAAGGAACAAATGTATAGCCATGTTTGTCTGTAACTCTGTCTGCGTGTGTGTGTGATTGAGATGTGATAATGAAGGGTTGAATTCACAAATCCAAAAGATAACTCATCAGTGAAACTCTTCAGCAATCATAGATCTGATTCATCTTACCCTGACAGACCAGGATGAAGTGAATATCATTATTGCCTTGTCTTGTGATTGGTACTAAATTGAAGGAGTGTTATAGAAATAAAGGTCTGAGAAAGATGGTCAGAGTAAACCTTTAATGATTATTTTCATCACAAAGCATTGTCAGAAAGAAACAAATTCAGATAGCAATAAAAGCACTGATGCAAATTGAAGGTTGTTATCATACATGTAAGTGGGGTTTTCCACTTATTATCAAAAGGCCTTTCTCCCTCTCTAATTATTTGTTCTTCTCATCCAACAGCATAAGCTCACTATCCAAAAAAGCTTGCAATGAATTATGTTGATATTGATACTTTGTCTTTCCTTTTGATCTGGTTCTGCAAAGGCTGTACAGTGTTCCCTTCCTACTTCGCAGTTCACTTTTTGCGGATTTGCTATTTCGCATCTTTTTAATAAACTCTAAAAGACTATTATAAAACATAAAAATTACAATTTACAGCCTAAGGAAGGGAGGAAGGAGAAGTCAAAGGGAGAGAAAAGGAGCCCAATCGGCAACGGGAGGAGCAGGAGGCAATTTATCAACACACAATTGGTTAATAAAGACTTAAAATAGTGTCTAACTACTAAAATAATGTATAAATATTAAAATAAATATAGCGTCCCTTCTTCACAGATTTTCACTTATCGCGGGTGGTCCTGGAACCTAACCCCAGTGGTAAGTGAGGGAACACTGTACAACAAAAATGAAAATTGCAAAAAAAAAAAACCAAATAAAATCTAAACTCTGCAAACTGCATAAGGAGTAGATTTGCACAATACCTCTTCTTTTACATCTTTATTTTGAAGAGCAAGGAACTATTCAGTTCTGATCCTATAAGCTAGACAATTCTCTTTCTTCTTTTGATATCTTTGATTGTACAAGTCATTTCCCACATAACTAGAAGAACTAAAAGTTAGCTTTAAAAAAAAAAGAAAGCCATGATTCTGTGGAAACACACAGTATCACATTTTCACCTTTCTTTGCTCCTATAGTCCAACCATAATAACTAGTACAGTAGAGTCTCACATATCCAACATTCGCTTATCCAACGTTCTGGATTATCCAACGCATTTTTGTAGTCAATGTTTTCAATATATTGTGATGTTTTGGTACTAAATTCGTAAATACAGTAATTACAACATAGCATTACTGCGCATTGAACTACTTTTTCTCTCAAATTTGTTGTATAACATGATGTTTTGGTGCTTAATTTGTAAAATCATAACCTAATTTGATGTTTAATAGGCTTCTCCTCAATCTCTCCTTATTATCCAACATATTCGCTTATTCAACGTTCTGCCGGCCCGTTTATGTTGGATAAGTGAGACTCTACTGTAGTAATAACTAATATCTAAAGCAATGCCTATGTCAATCTGAATGTTGAATTGTGAAGAAAAGTAACCAATATATAAGTTTATACAAGCAATCACTGCAAGGTCATAAAGTATCTTTTCCCACAGGAAATGACTGCAACACTTCATACATATTCCGATTAATACAGAACACCTTCTGCCTTCAACCAATTCTCTTAGGAAGTTGCTAATGTTAGGTCCCTTGCATTAAAGAAACAGTTAGACAAGATCATGACAAACCACTGCAAGCAAATAGCAATGGCACCTGGTAAGGCAAAGAGCCCATCCTGGGCTTTAACCTAAACTTTGAAAATGCTATCCATTGTACAAATGTTGAATTAGCTTTGGGAATGAGTTTCAGTACTCTGGATAGTTCTTTTGGAGCATGCACACTGAAATCGGCATGCAATTCACCACCTCACTGACATGCAAGCAGTTCCATGATTTGTTTCCTAAATGTCTATAAAGAAGGTTATAGCAGCAATAAAAATTACTCTCTTTGTCTTTGGAAGAGGTCCTTCATACTAAAAAATAAAATAAAATAGACTTAATTTAGCAATGCTGACTTTGTGGACTAAAGAGTCATTCCTGCCTTTGCCCCATGTAAAGACAAATTAACTGTGGGAATTGGTCATATACATATTTGACTGTGAGCGCTATAAATAGGACTGGGGTTAGAAGCCCATTTGGTTTACATTTTAATACGAGCTGATCTCATTCACACTTCCCAAACAAATACGAGAACCCAAATGAAATTATCATTTGACTTTTTGTTTTTTTTGCAGTTCTCTGAATTTTGCAGTCTAATGCTCCCATCAAAAACTGCATACTAAAATGTTTAAATGAGTGCCCTGAGAACTACTGGGGGAATTTCCTTCAGGGAAATGTGTACAAACATATACTCAAGGGAATTTGCTGAAACATACTGGGAATGTATGTAGGAGCCCCCGGTGACGCAGTGTGTTAAAGTGCTGAGCTGCTGAACTTGCAGACCGAAAGGTTGGAGATTCGAATCAGGGGAGTGGAGTGAACACC
Source organism: Anolis carolinensis (assembly GCF_035594765.1). NCBI lineage: Eukaryota > Metazoa > Chordata > Lepidosauria > Squamata > Anolidae > Anolis > Anolis carolinensis. Next base: position 2,642,579 of record NW_026943829.1, on the reverse strand, counting down.
CGCTGTTAGCTCCAGCTTCTGCCAACCTAGCAGTTTGAGAACATGCAATCAATAGTATATCAATAGGTACCGCTCCTGCGGGAACGGTGCTCCATGCAGTCATGCCAGCCACATGACCTTGGAGGTGTCTATGGACAATGCTGGCTCTTCGGCTTAGAAATGGAAATGAGCACCAACCCCCAGAGTCGGTCACGACTGAACTTAACCTCAGGGGAAAACCTTTACCTTTTAAGACTGACCTTCCTTCCAGAATTGTTGTTGTGAGTTGTTCTTTTTGCTAATGGCAGGTAGGATATAGAATCATGGAATCATAGAGTTGGAAGAGACCTCATGGGCCATCCAGTTCAACTGCTGAACAGCTCTCACAGTGAAGAAGTTCTTCCTGATGTTCAGGTGGAATCTCCTTTCCTGAAGTTTAAAGCCATTGTTCCGCATCCTAGTCTCCAGGGCAGCACAAAACAAGCTTGCTCCCTCCTCCATTTGACTTCCCCTCATGTATTTATACATCACTGTCATATCTCCACCCAGCCTTCTCTTCTGAATGCTAAACATACCGCTCCTCATAGGGCTTGTTCCCCAGACCTTTGATCATTTTAGTTGCCCTCCTCTGGACAGATTCCAGCTTGTCAACATCTCCCTTCAATTGCAGTGCTCAGAATTTGACATAGTATTCCAGGAATATGAATGTAATTAATTCTGAATAAATAAAACAGGGCTCCTCCAATACAGATACAGTATCTCCAGTCTAGGTGCTTTCAATGGCAATTTTTAGCAGACCACGCAGAAAACCGCCCTATTCCATTTTATCTCCTTTCCACATGCCTAATTTGCATTGTAGTAACAAAGCTGCACCTTGGTTATATACCACTTCAGACTGACAGTGAAGTCTGACACTGCGCAATGCTTCTCCGTCATCTCATTTACTATTTCATGAAAATCAGAAGAAAACACAGCCCTCAGCCTCTGATTTCAACAATTTTGGGGACAAAAAGCCTTCCCTGGAAAATGCTATGTAGCTTGCAGCAAAAGAGTACATATGTAAACAGCTTTGTTGGACACACTTTTATCTCAGTAGGAGCTTTACTGTAATGTGCATCCCTTGCAAAGGAGCCGTTCTAACAACATTCCAGTATCACATGGCAAACATTCCAGTAGGCTTTGGTTCATTGATTTGATATCTCACTCTACGGATAAGAAAAGGGATGACAACTTAATAGAACAAATATATACACACACACTACATGTTTTACTGTAATCCTGTGGATGGTTGCTACAGATACCTATCTAAAACTCATCAGGTCTGTCAGAAGTGCTCCATTTCACAAAATTAGACTGGTGCAGGCATATGAGAAGGCTTTCTAGAGAAAATTATTAATTCTGGTATCAAATCCAAGACCAGAAGCAGAAAGAAGGACAACTTCCACATTCTGTAGACACTTGAAGATATTCTGGGCCTGGTGGAAGTTATTATATTTTATCCTGACACTAACAACCACACATATATTTACTGATGAATCATTTACTCAGATGTCAGAGATACTAAAAATTCACTACTGGCATTCTGATTCACGAAGAGAGTGTCATGCTTACCTTCCCAGTTGAAAACTGAAGTGTGGATGGGTGGGAGTCTGTTGTCATCTCTGATCAATAGAAGATAATAGTGGGGATTTTTTGACATCCCAATGGTGGTATTTGTGGTCCATGTAGGAATCTCTGCAATAAAAGATGGGCCACATTCCCAATAGGTAAGGTAAAGGTTTCCTCTGATGTTAAGTCCAGTCATGTACGACTCTGGGGGTTGGTGCTCATTTCCATTTCTAAGCCGAAGAGCCGGCATTGTCTGTAGACACCTCCAAGGTCATGTGGCCGGCATGACTGCATGGAGCCCCGTTACCTTCCCGCCGGAGCGGTACCTATTGATCTACTCACATTGGCATGTTTTCAAACTGCTAGGTTAGCAGAAGCTGGAGCTAACTGCAGGCGCTCACTTCGCTCCCGGGATTTGAACCTGCGCTGTTATCTTCCCACCGGAGCAGTACCTATTGGTCAGCCTTACAGTATGTTTAAGGATAGTTGGAGGGATAGCTGGCCCAAGGTCACCCAGAACATTTGATGTTTCAGTAGAGAGTCAGTGTGTTGTAATGGTTTGAGCATTAGACTATGACTCTCAAGACCAGTATTAAACTAACCACTAAACCATTAAAACCCATTGGGTGATTTTGGGTTAGTTCACATAATACTGTGTTAGATATCTTAGGGTCACTATAAGTCATAAATGTCTTGAAAGCACACAACAACAATCAGGTTGAATCTGGGTTTCCCACAGCCAGTGCTCTAGCTCTCCCTTTGCATTATCTTTCTAACTTGTCTTACCTTTTTAACAAGCTAGAGTCCTTTAGTTACATTCAGAAATGGTGAAAGAAACCAGATCTATAGTAAAATACTCCCTTTTCAATCTTCCTTACAAGCTTTTGTCCTCTAGTTTTGGCTTAGTCTTCAAATTTTCCAGGCTAACATAATCAACAAGCATCTTTTAAGCAGCAGTTTTAAATCCGGTTATAAACAAATTCCAGCACACAAAGTTCTCTAAGCCCAGCAATTCAACCAAGAGATAACCTTCATTAAGACTGCTGCATCACACTATCTTTTTTAACAGGCTGGATTTCTAACAGGGGAAGGAGTTGGGAAAGAAAGCAGAGAGTAAGGTGGGGAGTGAGAAGAGACAGTCTGAGATATAAATAGACTGCACCAGCAAACTCACTTGCTTTGTTCTACTAGTATAAGCATGCTCTAAAACACTGTATGCGTGTGGGCAGATGTGACAACGAAGAAAGAACTGGAGTGAATGACACACTATGAATGCTTTCCCTCTGTTCCCAAGAAGCTGGGCTCCCAAACAAAACATACTCACAGGCAGTTTCATAGAAAAATATATCAACAAATCACAAGAACAGCTGGTGACAAGAGTAGGCATGGATCTTCAGGAGGGTTCAAATTGGTTGGGGACATGGAAATGGGTGACATCAGTCTTGGCATTATAGCATGTGGGGAGAAGGGGAAGAAGGGGCCGGGCTGTGTCCAGGCTGGTAAACAGCTGCTGCAATAAATCACTCTGACCATGAGGTCATGAGTTCGAGGCCAGCCCGTGGCGGGGTGAGCACCCATCAATTAAAAATAAAATATAGCCCCTGCTCGTTGCTGACCTAGCAACCCAAAAGATAGTTGCATCTATCAAGTAGGAGATAAGGTACCACTTATAAAAGTGGGGAGGCAAGTTTAACTAATTTACAACTTGGAATGAGGAAGTGCCATCAGAGTGGATGATGAAGCAGCTGCTCCCCCTTGTGGCCAGAATCAAATATCCCCTCAGGAGAAGGTTAAATTGCCTCTGCATCTGTCTGTCTGTTGTCTCTGTCTTGGTTCAATGTGTTTATGGGCATTGAATGTTTGCCCTATATGTACATAATGTGATCTGCCCTGAGTCCCATTCGGGGTGAGAAGGGCGGAATATAAATACTGTAAATAAATAAATAAATAAAAATAAGAAGGAACAGTCTAATGGAAGGAAGGAAGAATATGCCAGGTTTCCTTTTGCTTACATCCCTGGTCACTACAATACCAATTTCTTGGACAATTCCCAGCAAAGGTTAATATAAATTAAAATTATAACTTCTTTCCATGGACCGGTTTACAGAGACGCAACTGTTTCCATGGAACTTTTAGAAATAAGGAGCATTTCCCTACCAAGAGTTGACAATTCAGGTTGCCCCAGATTAGCACCATGTGGCATACAGCAGATTTGTATCTACACCAAACTACATATTCAGTGTAGATGTAGTCCTAGAGGAGAAGGAATCACCCTTTCTTTCAAACCAGTGCCTTCTAGTCTCTTCTAGTCTCAGGGGAGAAAATGAGGAAGGTGTCGCACATGATTCCCAAGGGATGGTGGGAAATATGTTTGGTATAGCTCTTCGATCCATCACAAAGTACCACCTCTGTTTTCGAACATTAAAGAACCCACATGAACACCTTCACAGGGAAAGTATGAATAGCCTTAAAGGATTAGACCAAGGTTCTACTGTCTCTAACATGATGCAACCAGATGACCTTAGTGGGCTATTGTGATAAAAAAGAGGGATAAAAAAGTATAGAGAATGCTAGATTTGTCTTTTCTTCCCATTTAGATTTCATTAAGTAGCTGCTTTCAGAGTGCCTCCCTCCAATATCTCCAAAACACTTGTATGTTTCTTTTCTTCATTGGTACATATGTTTTTTAAAGATATATTTTATTGAAGTTTCATATAATAAATACAGCGAAAGTGTGAGAACAATTTTCCGATAGGAAAGGTGAGTGAAAAGGTAGAATAGATCAAGAATAAGATTAATAAAAAGAGAGAGAGAGAGGAGAAAAACCCACACTGACAGTTCATTCTGATTTAAAAAGAAAAAGAGAAAAAAGATAAAAATTAGACAAAAAAGAATAATAAAAATAAAATAATAATAATAATAATTGAAAAAAAGAAAAAAAAGAATAAACAGACAGATCTTTGAAGATTATATAAACATGAGCAATTTTTTTGTATCAGGCGCAACCAGAGTTGCTTCTGGAGTGAGAGAATTGGCCATCTGCAAGGACGTTGCCCAGGGGACACCTGGATATTTTGATGCTTTTACCATCCTTGTGGGAAGCTTCTCTCATGTCCCCGCATGGAGCTGGAGCTGATAGAGGGAGCTCATCCACATTCTCCTTGGGTGGGATTCGAACCTGGCAGCCTTCAGGTCAGCAACACAACCTTCAAGTCACTAGGCTTTTATCCCCTAGGCCATTGGAGGCTCCTAACATGAGCAAATAAACATTTCTAAATACACCAGGAATATCAAGAAGGGAGGAAAAAACTGAAACAATACTATTATGTAATTTTTACTGAATTTAATAGGGTTGTGGATTTATACTCAAACCATTAAGGGCATAAGGAGGAAGAACGGAAGTCATTGATACATATGTTAAATAAGCACACTTAGAAGTTGCTTACAATGCTTGGTGGCCGATTGCACCTTGTCAGAGCAGTTTAGCTCAGGATTACCAAAACTCCACACATCCAAACTTCTCCAGATGGTTTCTGCACAGGGTTTTTGCTTGGTTAGTGATAGCTGACCCTCTGACACAGCCCCAGGCACTACAAGGGAAGCTGAGTTTTAAGACTATTTTCTTTGACACTTGCAGAACAATTCTGTCCATCCTTACTGTGACACACATCCCAGTGTATTAAGCAGAATTTACTCCCAGGTCAATATGCATTTACTGCCTTACTGGACTTGGTCAGAATTGCTTTGGTTATAATAGTACTGAGGAACATGCTTGATACAACTGTTGATTCTTTGTAACACAGCCTTATTTTGGGAAGGGTCTTAACTCAGCAAAAGCACACTTGCTTTGCATACAGCAGGTCACAGTTTCAGCCCCCAGTGCCTACACTACTGACAGTGCAATTTGACACCATTTTAATTGTCATGGCTCAGTGTTACTGAATTTTTTGTTTGTAAGTTTTACAAGGTCTTTAACCATCTCTGACAAAGTGTGGATGCCTCGCCAAACTACAGTAGAGTCTCACTTATCCAAGATAAATGGGCCGGCAAAACGTTGGATAAGTGAAAATCTTGGATAATAAGGAGGGATTAAGAAAAAAGCCTATCTATCTATAGATATAAAAGAGTAATGGCATCAGGGCAGCGGACAAAACAACAAAACTACAGGCCCCCCAAACTCGAAATTTGACAACACAACCCATCATCCACGCCTCTAGGTTGATACAACAAAAAGAAAAGAAAAATAAAGTCCTAATTAGAGAGAGAGGAATAATTGCTTTTATCCAATTCCTGCCAGTTAGAAGGCTAAGCTCCTCCAACTTGGTCTCCTAGCAACCCAATAAAAAATAATAAAAAACACTAAAAATTGATACAATAAGATACTATAATAACAGAAAATAACTAAAAATAATACAAGAAAATAATAAAATATAATAAATAAAAATATAACTTACAATAAAATTAATTTAAAAAATGCAAATAACGTCAAATAAAAATTACACAACAATTTTTAACCAATACCACCACCACTTTGCCACAGCAACGCGTGGCCGGGCACAGCTAGTATATATAAAAGGGTAATGAAATTTCGGCCTAGGACAAAACAACAAAACTACACATCCCAGAAACACTAAACTTGGCAGCACAACCCCTCATCCATGCCTCTACGTTCATACAACAAAAAGAAAAGAAAAATAAAGTCCTAATTAGAGGGAGAGGAATAATTATTTTTATCCAATTACTGCCAGTTAGAAGGTTAAGCTCCATCCACTTGGTCTGCTGTCAGTTAGAAGGCTAAGCTCCACCCACTTGGTCTCCTAGCAACCCACTCAGCCCAGGGCCACTTCAATCAGGCCTCTTCCACACTGCCTATAAAATACAGTTTATCTGATTTCAACTGGATTATATGGTAGTGTAGACTCAAGATGAGCACCAACCCCCAGAGTCAACTGGACTTAATGTCAGGGGAAAACCTTTACCCTTTACCTTAACTACCACCAATTCCTCAATACTTTATTTCCCATACCACCAGACTTCGCCACAGCAATGCATGGCTGGGCACAGCTAGTTAAACATAAAATTACATTATGATTTTACAAATTAAGCACCAAAACATCATGTTTCACAGGAAATTGACAGAAAAAGCAGTTCAATACACAGTAATGTTATGTAGTAATTACTGTATTTACTAATTTAGCACCAAAACATTGGCAGACTACCATGGATAATACAGAACTTGGGATAAGTGAGGCTTGGATAAGTGAGACTCTACTGTACAAATCCCAGGATTTCATAGCAATGAGACATAGATTCAATCTACAGTGTAGATGCACTTGATAAGGTTCAGTCAATATCTACACCACTGGCTCAGAACAAAGGAGCTTGCTGTGTTCATACCGTATTAGTTCAGCCCCAGGCAATGTCTTACCTGTCTCCTTCCCACAACATATGGCTTCTTGCCTGACTAACATATGGATGATACTTACAACTAATGAAGGTATGACATGTGATTTCTACTGAGCTATCTGCACTTTGCAGTCCAGCTGAGTCGACAAGGCACATGAAGTGTGGGTTTGAAGAAAAGGGCAACTACGTAACTCAAGCACACAATGGCTTCTTGTACAAGTGGGTTCCCGACCCCACAAATTTTTTTGCTTTTCACTTTGGGAAGATGAACCTCTTCATCTTGATGTAGTAGAAGCAAGTCTTATAGGGGCCAATAACCATCTCTCTCAGGCTTATTTGTTCCGTCCTCATCTTGGCAGCATTCCCCACAGTAAATTGGAGAGGGAGGAATAGACTTTCCAAACAACAGTATTTTTCTAAGAGTTCTCCCTGCTGTATTAAAAAAAATATTTTGAGTCTCAAATGGGCAACTAAGACCAAAGAGCAGTCACCCCTCCACATTTATGGGTATGACTTTTGTGGCTTTCATTATTTGTGAATATATTAGTTGATTAGAGGAGACCTGGTGGTGAAGTGCGTTAAAGCACTGAGCTGGAGACCGAAAGGTCACAGGTTCAAACCCCGGGAGCGCTGTGAGCGGCCGCTGTTAGCTCCAGCTCCTGCCAACCTAGCAGTTCGAAAACATGCAAATGTGTGTAGATCAATAGGTACCGCTCCGGCAGGAAGGTAACGGCGCCCCATGCAGTCATGCCAGCCACATGACCTTGGAGGTGTCTACGGACAATGCCGGCTCTTCGACTTAGAAATGGAGATGAGCACCAATCCCCAGAGTCAGACATGACTGGACTTAACGTCAGGAGAAACCTTTACCTATTAGTTGATTCCCCAAACTAATGCCTGTCAGCCAGGTGTAATAGCCCTTCAGGGCCATTTACTTGCCCCCACCCTAATCTTTAGACTTAGGGTCACCCTAGGTCTGAAATGACTTGAAAGCACACAACAACAATTCTAATTAACTTGACTATCTCATCAGCCAAAAACAGGCCCACACTTTCCATTGAAATACTGGTAAGTTTATGTTGGTTAAAATTGTTCTTCATTTTAATTATTATATTGTTCTGTCACTCCATACAGTCATGCCGGCCACATGACCTTGGAGGTGTCTACGGACAACGCCGGCTCTTCGGCTTAGAAATGGAGATGAACACCAACCACCAGATTTGGTCACGACTGGACTTAACGTCAGGGGAAAACCTTTACCTTTATCTATTGTTCTGTCATGTCTTTTTGCACTACAAATATGATACATGTAGTGTGCATAGGAATTCATTCATGTTTTATTCAAACTATAGTCTGGCTCCCAGCAGTCCAAGGGACTATGAATTGGCCCCTGCTCTAGATCTTCCAGCACAGCTCTATGGGTGTTGACATAAAGTTGAGTTACAAGACTGAGAAATGTCTAGGAAAGTATTTTCTCATTTTTATTCCATGTTAGCCAGGTTTCTGTACCCTAACCCTATTGAATGTGGAGGTCTGACTGTATTTTGGTCTTGAGTGAGCAACTAAGACCCGTTAGACTTTGGGGAAAAAGACTTCCTGTTCAATATGAAAGGAGCCCCAGTGGCAAAGTGTGTTAAAGGGCTGAGCTGCTGAACTTGCAGACCGAAAGGTCCCAGGTTTAAATCCTGGGAGCGGAGTGAGCGCCCGCTGTTAGCTCCAGCTTCTACCAACCTAGCAGTTCGAAAACATGCCAATGTGAGTAGATCAATAGGTATCGCTCTGGCGAGAAGGTAACGGCACTCCATGCAGTCATGCCAGCCACATGACCTTGGAGGTGTCTAAGGACAATGCTGACTCTTCAGCTTAGAAATGGAGATGAGCACCAACCCCCAGAGTCAGACATGACTGGACTTAACATCAGGGGAAACCTTTACCTTTATTCAATATGAAAATTTTTAGAACTAGTTTATTGGTATGCCTATATATATCTGCCTGCTTTTCTGGAACCTAATTGGAAGAATGGTGGAGGACCATTATAATATGCGCACCTGTGCATCCAAATTTAGAGTATACCATAATGGATAGGTTAGCCCTCCTCCCCTTATGGATAATGCTTCCTTAGTGCCTTTCATCATTTTTGTCATGTGACACCTTTCTGTTTTTGCAGTTCTTTTAGCCTTTTCTTTGTTTGCATCTAGCACATTTCAGACTACTGAAACCAAAGATTTTTGCTATGTCACTCCTTCCTTATGCTGTCCTATGTGTGCCTGCAGAGCCCTTCTATAAACACAGAGAAAGGTGTTTTCTAGGGAAATTTCCTAAAACCAGTTCTGTCCAGGGTATGCAATGCTTATAACTAGTCTGCTGTGTAACTAGATGGATTTAAATATTGCTCGTGCTTTGTTATGATGCTTTGCATGGTTTCAAATTCCTGCAAAAACATGTTACGTCATAAAGCAATTTTCAACTTTAGATGCATACAGACTGTGGGATTTCCTCCCATCCTTATCTGAATAATCCTTCTCAAATCTGCTTGAGATACCCTGAACACCCATTTACCTTGAAAAATATCCAAACTACCTAAAGCACTTGCATGTTAATCTTCCTGACATAATTTCATCCCTCCTTGCAATGACCTTCAGCAGCCAGCATGCAAACATAAACAGAGTACACTTGAGTGAGTACACAGGTGAGAGAATGGATGGAAATTTTTCAGAAACTTTCTTTAAAAAAACCCGTCTTTCAAAACATTTCACCTTGGCTAATGGGCAGTAGGGGTTAAAGCAGGGTCCTTAATTCATAAGTTTTCAGATTTCCTAACCTACTTCTCTATGCCTCAGCCATATAAATGAGAAATTGGCTGCTACAGGCTCAATAAACATGTTAATAGTATTTTTAAGAGCAGGAAGTGAGAAAAAATCAATTTCACTCTCAGAGTCTTGGTGTCTTCAGTTAATTTTCAAAACACACACATTAAGCAAATGGAATTGTTTCCCACCACAACATACCAAGTCTTGCAAAAAGCTACTCACTGTATTCCTGCCTTTCACAAGATCCCTTCCAGAAAAGGGGCATCCCGTAAGTGCCTGTTTATTTCCATAGCAGGAATGGACAGTGCTCAAGAGCCCTCTCTTCCATGAAGTTAGGCATCAGTTCTGAATTGATCTCATGCAACCACTGCAGAATTCTATTAAGAGGGGGAGAATATGAGTAAAAGAGATTGTGGGATTTTTGCATGGTCAGCAAAACATTTTGGGGGTATGTTTTGTCGAAGGCTTTCTTGGCCGGGATCACAGGGTTGTTGTATGTCTTTCGGGCTGTGTGGCCATGTTCCAGAAGTATTCTCTCCTGACGTTTCGCCCACATCTATGGCAGGCATCCTCAGAGGTTGTGAGGTTTTGGGGGTATGCGTGTTTCAGTTCCCAAGGTGATAGAATTGTCATAGTAGATACACTTCTCTTCTCCCTACAACTTCTAATTTTAGTAAGAAGTGTAGTTCAGACAGAGTCAAATCTAGGGATATGTGACAATGGCTTGACTTTCTGATGAGAAAGACCCCGCAATGAAGAAATTCCAAGATTGCTGACTTATGATCCATATTAAAAATAGGGAAATAACAAATCCTTTCTACAAGTGGTCAAAGAATCTCTCTCTCCCTCAACCCTCTATCTATCTATCTTATCTATCTATCTATCTATGATGGCCTAGGGGATAAAAGCCTCGTGACTTGAAGGTTGGGTTGCTGACCTGAAAGCTGCCAGGTTTGAATCCCACCCAGGGAGAGCGTGGATGAGCTCCCTCTATCAGCTCCAGCTCCATGCGGGGACATGGGAGAAGCCTCCCACAAGGATAGTAAAACATCAAAACATCCGGGCGTCCCCTGGGCAACGTCCTTGCAGACAGCCAATTCTCTCACTCCAGAAGCAACTCCGGTTGCTCCTGACACGAAAAAAAAAAAATCTATAGATCTATCTATCGATTGATTGAGCTACATGTTGCCTCAAGAAATAAAAACAATCTTCCACACAAGCTTTAATAGATATTATTATGGACTTGAGAAGAACAAAAGAAAATAACTGAACTACAATTCACCTGAAACCTATAACTCTTTAAGATCAGGTTATCTGGGGGGAAAAAACAAGGCTGCTATTCACAAGATAAATACCTATGTGTATACATGTGCATTTTCCTTTATTGTAGCTTATCTCTGAGATTAAGGACAAAGACAAGAGTCCACATCAGTGGTTCTCAACCTGTGAGTCCCTAGATGTTTTGGCCTTTCAACTCACAGAAATCTTAACAGCTGGTAAACTGGCTGGGTTTTCTGGGAGTTGTAGGCCAAAATTCATGGGGACCCACAGATTGAGAACCACTGGTCTACATTTTACTTAGGCAATACCTCATAGCTCAAGCATGATGGTCCTCCATGTGTAGTATCTTGGCGGTGAATGTGTAGGTGGCTGTGGAGACCTCTTGACCTGCATGTTCTTCCGCAGTGAAGACATTGGTTTCCAGATGGAAAATGTGACCTAATTGGGGAGTGACCCCAGCTGACCCCTGGCTCCCAGCCAAACGGCTGAGCAGGCTGAGCTAATGGGATCCGCTCCCTCCCCCCATCCCATAATACACTCCGGCCCCGCCACCCTTTCGCTTTTGCACCCATTGCTGTACTTTCTGATGGTGCTGTTTCCATTCTTTGGCCAGTTGTTAGTTGGGTTTAGGATTGAGATTCAAACTTCTAACAAACTCCTTTGTTTGGGCTGATGGCATATAGATTCTTCATCGTGGTCTCTGTGAAATTGCACCTGTGCACTCAGTCTGGAATCTAGTTAAATCTAGTTAAATAGACAATCTGGATCACAAAGGGCATTCAGTGGTTGGTCAACCCACATTTTGGAAAGTAATGACAACAAAATGAAACTTTGAGGTTAGCCATGGCCCCATCTGTGGGGCCATATAATGCCGGGACAATAAAGGTGTGTTGTCGAAGGCTTTCATGGCTGGAACCACAGGGTTGTTGTGTGTTTTCCAGGCTGTATGGCCATGTTCCAGAAATATTATCTCCTGACGTTTCACCCATAATATCTGAGGATGCCTGCCATAGATGTGGGCCTTTGTTTGGGATGATAGCATATAGATTCTTCATCGTGGTCTCTGTGAAAGCACACGTACGGTATTTCCTGCACCAGCGCAGTCAGTTTGGAATCTAGTTAAATAGACAATCTGGACCACAAAGGGCATTCAATGGTTGGTCAACCCACATTTTGGAAAATGATGAAACGTTGAGGTTAGCTATGGCCCCATCTGTGGTGCCATATAATGCCGGGACAATAAAGGTGTGTTGTCGAAGGCTTTCATGGCTGGAACCACAGGGTTGTTGTATGTTTTCCGGGCTGTATGGCCATGTTCCAGAAATATTCTCTCCTGACGTTTCACCCACAACCTCTGAGGATGCCTGCCATAGATGTGGGCAAAACATCAGGAGAGAATACTTCTGGAACGTGTCCATACAGCCCCAAAACACACACAACAATCTCACAATAAAGGTGGCCAACCCCATCCCTTTTTAGTCCAAGCATTTTATTGGATTTCATTAGTACTGAATTTTTCAGATAATTTCTAAGGTAATAAATTATAGATCCCAAACTAAGCTTAGCTCCTTGGATAGTGACATTACAGTTCATACTAAAACCCGGAATGGATAACTCCTCCGTGGTGTGGTAACCAACAGATTACTGGCCACGTTTCTGTTGTGCTTTCTTACCCAACTCAAGGCCCTGTCTACGTTGCCATATAATATAGTTAACTAAGCATAGCACACTGGATAGTGACATTATAGTTCAGACTAAAACCCGGAGTGGATAACTCCTCCCTGGTGTGGAAATCAACAGACTGCTGGGCCACATTTCAGTTGTACTTTCTTGCCCAACTCAAGGCCCTGTCTACGCTGGCATATAATGCAGTTAACTACATTATATTAGTATACTACACTGACCGTATAATATAGTTTCTAACTGCATATATGGCAGTGCAGATGGGGCCCAAGTGGCATTGAGGACTGAAAGGGAGAAGGAAGGGAGAGAAAGACACTTGTCCAATTACCTAAACTGTTCCAGACAGGAAACAATCAGAGCCAGCTAACACCTCCCTAGAAAGGATTCTCTCAGGTAGGAAGCAGCCAGGCTTTGAAGCTGCAAAGCTATTCAGTGCTAATCAAGGTAGCCAATTGCAACATTCACACTTGCCTCCAACAGACAAGAGTTCTTTCTCCCACCTTGGAGATTCCACAGATATATCAGCCCCTCTTGCCTAGTTTCCAACAGACTTCACAACCTCTGACGATGCCTGCCGTAGATGTGGGTGAAACGTCAGGAGAGAATGCTGCTTCTGGAACATTGGCCATACAGTCCGGAAAACTCATAGTAACCCACTGTTCTTCATCCGTTCCAATCCAAGCTGGCCTCCTTGCCCATCCTAGGATGCATCTACACTGTAATGTTAACACATTTTGACACCACTTGGCTCAAGGCTACGGAATCCTGGGAGTTGCAGTTTGGTAGGGAAAGTTGTAGTTTCTTCTTTGGCAAGGAAAGACTTCGTAAAACTACAGCTCACAAGATATGCATAGCACTGAGTAGTGCCAAACTGAATTCATTCCACAAGGTAGAGCAGAGATGAGCAAACTTGGGCACTCCAAGTGTTTTGGACTCCAACTCCCACCATTCCTAACAGCATCAGGCCCTTTCCTTTTGCCCCTTAAGCGGCTGAGGGGCAAAAGGAAGGGACCTGAGGCTGTTAGGAATGGTGGGAGTTGAAGTCCAAAGTATGAATATAAGAGCCTGACCCAAGCCCACCAAGAAGCCATGAAATCATGCCTCACACACCTGGCCTTCCTATCCCCACTCAGCTTATTAACCAAAAGAGGATTTTTCAAAAAATTCACCTTCACATATCCCAATATGTTCACTGCTGGAATCCTCCAAAAGAAAACGAAGGCACATCCGCACTTGTTTTGTTAGATCTAGAACAGCCAAGCATTCAGGACTGGGAGGGAAAAGTTACAAGGTGGTGATATTTCCATGTGGTCATGAACTGCCAATCTGGGAATGTATGGATAATAATAATAATAATTATTATTATTATTATTATTATTATTATTATTATAAATTAGACACAGGCGGAACTGGACAATTTAGACAGAAAAACAAGAAAACTCATGCCCATTCATCACTCACTGCACCCTCGCAGTGATGTTGACCGGCTATATCTGCCTAGAAGATCAGGGGGCAGAGGACTCTTGCAAGTGAAACAAGCAGTCAGAGAAGAAGAACATGCCCTGGCAGAATATGTAAAGCAAAGTGAAGAATCTGCTTTGATTGAAGTCAAAAATCAGAAACTTCTCAAAGCACAGCAGACAAAAAAGCAGTACAAGAAAACCGCACTACAAACTAGAGCTGACAGCTGGCACAACAAAACATTGCATGGAAAGTTCCTTGACAAAATTGAAGGAAAAGCTGATAAGGAGAAGACCTGGCTCTGGCTCACGAATGGGACCCTGAAGAAGGAGACAGAAGGCCTGATCCTTGCAGCCCAGGAACAAGCCATCAGAACAAAGGCAATTCAGGCCAAGATCGAAAAATCAGCTGATGACCCAAAATGCAGACTGTGCAAGGAAGCCAACAAAACCATGGATCATATCCTCAGCTGCTGTAAGAAAATTGCACAGACAGACTACAAACAGAGGCACAACTATGTGGCCCAAATGATTCATTGGAACTTATGCCTCAAGTACCACCTCCCAGCAGAAAAGAACTGGTGGGATCACAAACCTGCAAAAGTATTGGAGAATGAGCACGCAAAGATACTGTGGGACTTCCGAATCCAGACTGACAAAGTTCTGGAACACAACACACCAGACATCACAGTTGTGGAGAAGAAAAAGGTTTGGATCATCGATGTCGCCATCCCAGGTGACAGTTGCATTGACGAAAAACAACAGGAAAAACTCAGCCGCTCTCAGGACCTCAAGATTGAACTCCAAAGACTCTGGCAGAAACCAGTGCAGGTGGTCCCGGTGGTGATGGGCACATTGGGTGCCATGCCAAAAGATCTCAGCCGGCATTTGGAAACAATAGACATTGACAAAATTACGATCTGTCAACTGCAAAAGGCCACCCTACTAGGATCTGCACGCATCATCCAAAAATACATCACACAGTCCTAGACACTTGGGAAGTGTTCGACTTGTGATTTTGTGATATGAAATCCAGCATATCTATCTTGTTTGCTGTGTCATACAATAAAATAATAATAATAATAACTTAATTTTTATACCCTGCCTCTATCTCCCCAAAGGGGACTCAGGGCGGCTTACTTGGGGCCAAGCCCGAATAAAAACAATAGCAATATGAAACACAACAATAGACAAAAGACATGCACAATTATAAAAATTTAAACATTAGCCAATAAAAACAAATGACAAGAGCTAATAAAAACGTGGATTAAAATGGAGAGGTTGTAAAAGTAGACTGGGTAAGGTTCACCATATAAATATTGTAAACATGAGGTGACTGATAAAGTGCAAATTGAGATGGGAACAGACCCTGTGTCTATATCAAGTTGACAAAGGTAAAAAGTGCCATGGATGCCATGAATATTGGAGCACAGAGCCAAAGGAACTTGATTCTTTCCTGAGATGGTCTTGCAGCGTAGGTGGGCACGAGACCGGTTGCTGCCGCTGCCCTAGACAGGTATGGGTCACAGCGCTTCGTTCGGCCTGATTGTGGCCAGTATGTACCATCGCCTTGGCGTGGGCGGCCGCGTCGCTTGCCCTTTGGTCCCCTTACAAGATGCAGAACTGTTGGCGCAAGGAGGGAGACAAGAGGGCAAGACGGTCTGGAGCAAGGCCCTGTCACTCTCCGCCTACGCTGGGTTGGCAAGGTGAAGGGACGCCGCTTGGATGGCATGTTCGGCTGTCACTCTCCCTCTGCCTTGGCCACGCATCGTCAGGACACATGGCGATGCTCATGCGAAGCAATGCTTGGCCAGCCAGCCAAGAGCTCACCGGATGGAGACATGGCTGAGAAGTGTCTGGAGAAGGAACACTGAAATGTCCAAAGGTCTAGAACAGGCACGGGCAAACTATAGGCTGTCTTGCTGTGAGTTTTCCAGGATGTAATGTAAGGCAATTTGTCTCAAAAAGAGTTAAGGCACAGGAGGCAATCAGACAGAAAATCTAGTCTCATGGGAGTACAAATAATAATAATAAATGATAAACTTTATTTTTATATCCTGCCCCATCTCCCCGAAGGGACTGTCAGAGTATTTGCAGCGCAGCAGTAGTTGGATGGAAGCAGTGGAGCGCAGAACGAAGAGACACTCAGAGACGTTGGTAAAACTATTTACAAAGTTTTACTGTATGCAGCAGTAATCAACACAAACAGACTTGCAGATGACAGACGAACACAGGACTGCTCTGTTCTCCAACAGAACTTGACTCGAACTCTAGGCAGACAGAACTCAACTGAACTGATGCAATCGTTATGCACAAACACTTGTGTCTGGATACTCCCTAGTTCCAGCCACACATCAAGGTCATCATAGCTTCTTGGCAATTAACTCTTTCCACACTATGGTACATTCTGGGTGATGCAATCAGTTGCAATACAAGCATGGCACAAATTGCATTTAAACACTATCAATACACAAATCCCACATTAACAGGGACTCGGGGCAGCTCACAACAGGGACAAGTCCAACAACGACACAACACATTTGACAAATTTATTTATTTATTTATTTATTTATTTATTTACAGTATTTATATTCTGCCTTTCTCACCCCGAAGGGGACTCAGGGCAGATCACATTGCACATATAAGGCAAACATTCAATGCCTTAACATAGAACTGAGACAGAGACAGACGCAGGCACGGGCGGGCCTCGAACTTATGACCTCTTGGTCAGAGTGATTTGTTGCAGCTGGCTGCTAACCAGCCTGCGCCACAGCCCGGCCTTATAGGCTGTGTTGCTGTGAGTTTTCCAGGATGCAATGTAAGGCAATTTATCTCAAAAAGAGTTATGGCACAGGAGGCAATCAGACAGAAAACCTAGCATGACTTGGGTGGTGTGTCACTTCGAGAGAAAAAAACCATAATTTCACAATATATATAGTTTAAATAACAAAAATATATAATTGTAATATATAACTGTATTTAATAAATCAAAAACTATTTACTACCATTATTTCCATGTACAACAATCTATGGTGCCTCTTGCAGTTTCCACGCTGATTTCCCTCTCCAATTTACTGTGGGGAATGCTGCCAAGATGAGGACGGAACAAATAAGCCTGAGAGAGATGGTTATTGGCCCCTATAAGACTTGCTTCTACTACATCAAGATGAAGAGGTTCATCTTCCCAAAGTGAAAAGCAAAAAAATTTGTGGGGTCGGGAACCCACTTGTACAAGAAGCCATTGTGTGCTTGAGTTACGTAGTTGCCCTTTTCTTCAAACCCACACTTCATGTGCCTTGTCGACTCAGCTGGACTGCAAAGTGCAGATAGCTCAGTAGAAATCACATGTCATACCTTCATTAGTTGTAAGTATCATCCATATGTTAGTCAGGCAAGAAGCCATATGTTGTGGGAAGGAGACAGGTAAGACATTGCCTGGGGCTGAACTAATACGGTATGAACACAGCAAGCTCCTTTGTTCTGAGCCAGTGGTGTAGATATTGACTGAACCTTATCAAGTGCATCTACACTGTAGATTGAATCTATGTCTCATTGCTATGAAATCCTGGGATTTGTACAGTAGAGTCTCACTTATCCAAGCCTCACTTATCCCAAGTTCTGTATTATCCATGGTAGTCTGCCAATGTTTTGGTGCTAAATTAGTAAATACAGTAATTACTACATAACATTACTGTGTATTGAACTGCTTTTTCTGTCAATTTCCTGTGAAACATGATGTTTTGGTGCTTAATTTGTAAAATCATAATGTAATTTTATGTTTAACTAGCTGTGCCCAGCCATGCATTGCTGTGGCGAAGTCTGGTGGTATGGGAAATAAAGTATTGAGGAATTGGTGGTAGTTAAGGTAAAGGGTAAAGGTTTTCCCCTGACATTAAGTCCAGTTGACTCTGGGGGTTGGTGCTCATCTTGAGTCTACACTACCATATAATCCAGTTGAAATCAGATAAACTGTATTTTATAGGCAGTGTGGAAGAGGCCTGATTGAAGTGGCCCTGGGCTGAGTGGGTTGCTAGGAGACCAAGTGGGTGGAGCTTAGCCTTCTAACTGACAGCAGACCAAGTGGATGGAGCTTAACCTTCTAACTGGCAGTAATTGGATAAAAATAATTATTCCTCTCCCTCTAATTAGGACTTTATTTTTCTTTTCTTTTTGTTGTATGAACGTAGAGGCATGGATGAGGGGTTGTGCTGCCAAGTTTAGTGTTTCTGGGATGTGTAGTTTTGTTGTTTTGTCCTAGGCCGAAATTTCATTACCCTTTTATATATACTAGCTGTGCCCGGCCACGCGTTGCTGTGGCAAAGTGGTGGTGGTATTGGTTAAAAATTGTTGTGTAATTTTTATTTGACGTTATTTGCATTTTTTAAATTAATTTTATTGTAAGTTATATTTTTATTTATTATATTTTATTATTTTCTTGTATCCAAGATTTTCACTTATCCAACGTTTTGCCGGCCCATTTATCTTGGATAAGTGAGACTCTACTGTAGTTTGGCGAGGCATCCACACTTTGTCAGAGATGGTTAAAGACCTTGTAAAACTTACAAACAAAAAATTCAGTAACACTGAGCCATGACAATTAAAATGGTGTCAAATTGCACTGTCAGTAGTGTAGGCACTGGGGGCTGAAACTGTGACCTGCTGTATGCAAAGCAAGTGTGCTTTTGCTGAGTTAAGACCCTTCCCAAAATAAGGCTGTGTTACAAAGAATCAACAGTTGTATCAAGCATGTTCCTCAGTACTATTATAACCAAAGCAATTCTGACCAAGTCCAGTAAGGCAGTAAATGCATATTGACCTGGGAGTAAATTCTGCTTAATACACTGGGATGTGTGTCACAGTAAGGATGGACAGAATTGTTCTGCAAGTGTCAAAGAAAATAGTCTTAAAACTCAGCTTCCCTTGTAGTGCCTGGGGCTGTGTCAGAGGGTCAGCTATCACTAACCAAGCAAAAACCCTGTGCAGAAACCATCTGGAGAAGTTTGGATGTGTGGAGTTTTGGTAATCCTGAGCTAAACTGCTCTGACAAGGTGCAATCGGCCACCAAGCATTGTAAGCAACTTCTAAGTGTGCTTATTTAACATATGTATCAATGACTTCCGTTCTTCCTCCTTATGCCCTTAATGGTTTGAGTATAAATCCACAACCCTATTAAATTCAGTAAAAATTACATAATAGTATTGTTTCAGTTTTTTCCTCCCTTCTTGATATTCCTGGTGTATTTAGAAATGTTTATTTGCTCATGTTAGGAGCCTCCAATGGCCTAGGGGATAAAAGCCTAGTGACTTGAAGGTTGTGTTGCTGACCTGAAGGCTGCCAGGTTCGAATCCCACCCAAGGAGAATGTGGATGAGCTCCCTCTATCAGCTCCAGCTCCATGCGGGGACATGAGAGAAGCTTCCCACAAGGATGGTAAAAGCATCAAAATATCCAGGTGTCCCCTGGGCAACGTCCTTGCAGATGGCCAATTCTCTCACTCCAGAAGCAACTCTGGTTGCGCCTGATACAAAAAAATTGCTCATGTTTATATAATCTTCAAAGATCTGTCTGTTTATTCTTTTTTTTCTTTTTTTCAATTATTATTATTATTATTTTATTTTTATTATTCTTTTTTGTCTAATTTTTATCTTTTTTCTCTTTTTCTTTTTAAATCAGAATGAACTGTCAGTGTGGGTTTTTCTCCTCTCTCTCTCTCTTTTTATTAATCTTATTCTTGATCTATTCTACCTTTTCACTCACCTTTCCTATCGGAAAATTGTTCTCACACTTTCGCTGTATTTATTATATGAAACTTCAATAAAATATATCTTTAAAAAACATATGTACCAATGAAGAAAAGAAACATACAAGTGTTTTGGAGATATTGGAGGGAGGCACTCTGAAAGCAGCTACTTAATGAAATCTAAATGGGAAGAAAAGACAAATCTAGCATTCTCTATACTTTTTTATCCCTCTTTTTTATCACAATAGCCCACTAAGGTCATCTGGTTGCATCATGTTAGAGACAGTAGAACCTTGGTCTAATCCTTTAAGGCTATTCATACTTTCCCTGTGAAGGTGTTCATGTGGGTTCTTTAATGTTCGAAAACAGAGGTGGTACTTTGTGATGGATCGAAGAGCTATACCAAACATATTTCCCACCATCCCTTGGGAATCATGTGCGACACCTTCCTCATTTTCTCCCCTGAGACTAGAAGAGACTAGAAGGCACTGGTTTGAAAGAAAGGGTGATTCCTTCTCCTCTAGGACTACATCTACACTGAATATGTAGTTTGGTGTAGATACAAATCTGCTGTATGCCACATGGTGCTAATCTGGGGCAACCTGAATTGTCAACTCTTGGTAGGGAAATGCTCCTTATTTCTAAAAGTTCCATGGAAACAGTTGCGTCTCTGTAAACCGGTCCATGGAAAGAAGTTATAATTTTAATTTATATTAACCTTTGCTGGGAATTGTCCAAGAAATTGGTATTGTAGTGACCAGGGATGTAAGCAAAAGGAAACCTGGCATATTCTTCCTTCCTTCCATTAGACTGTTCCTTCTTATTTTTATTTATTTATTTATTTACAGTATTTATATTCCGCCCTTCTCACCCCGAATGGGACTCAGGGCAGATCACATTATGTACATATAGGGCAAACATTCAATGCCCATAAACACATTGAACCAAGACAGAGACAACAGACAGACAGATGCAGAGGCAATTTAACCTTCTCCTGAGGGGATATTTGATTCTGGCCACAAGGGGGAGCAGCTGCTTCATCATCCACTCTGATGGCACTTCCTCATTCCAAGTTGTAAATTAGTTAAACTTGCCTCCCCACTTTTATAAGTGGTACCTTATCTCCTACTTGATAGATGCAACTATCTTTTGGGTTGCTAGGTCAGCAACGAGCAGGGGCTATATTTTATTTTTAATTGATGGGTGCTCACCCCGCCACGGGCTGGCCTCGAACTCATGACCTCATGGTCAGAGTGATTTATTGCAGCAGCTGTTTACCAGCCTGGACACAGCCCGGCCCCTTCTTCCCCTTCTCCCCACATGCTATAATGCCAAGACTGATGTCACCCATTTCCATGTCCCCAACCAATTTGAACCCTCCTGAAGATCCATGCCTACTCTTGTCACCAGCTGTTCTTGTGATTTGTTGATATATTTTTCTATGAAACTGCCTGTGAGTATGTTTTGTTTGGGAGCCCAGCTTCTTGGGAACAGAGGGAAAGCATTCATAGTGTGTCATTCACTCCAGTTCTTTCTTCGTTGTCACATCTGCCCACACGCATACAGTGTTTTAGAGCATGCTTATACTAGTAGAACAAAGCAAGTGAGTTTGCTGGTGCAGTCTATTTATATCTCAGACTGTCTCTTCTCACTCCCCACCTTACTCTCTGCTTTCTTTCCCAACTCCTTCCCCTGTTAGAAATCCAGCCTGTTAAAAAAGATAGTGTGATGCAGCAGTCTTAATGAAGGTTATCTCTTGGTTGAATTGCTGGGCTTAGAGAACTTTGTGTGCTGGAATTTGTTTATAACCGGATTTAAAACTGCTGCTTAAAAGATGCTTGTTGATTATGTTAGCCTGGAAAATTTGAAGACTAAGCCAAAACTAGAGGACAAAAGCTTGTAAGGAAGATTGAAAAGGGAGTATTTTACTATAGATCTGGTTTCTTTCACCATTTCTGAATGTAACTAAAGGACTCTAGCTTGTTAAAAAGGTAAGACAAGTTAGAAAGATAATGCAAAGGGAGAGCTAGAGCACTGGCTGTGGGAAACCCAGATTCAACCTGATTGTTGTTGTGTGCTTTCAAGACATTTATGACTTATAGTGACCCTAAGATATCTAACACAGTATTATGTGAACTAACCCAAAATCACCCAATGGGTTTTAATGGTTTAGTGGTTAGTTTAATACTGGTCTTGAGAGTCATAGTCTAATGCTCAAACCATTACAACACACTGACTCTCTACTGAAACATCAAATGTTCTGGGTGACCTTGGGCCAGCTATCCCTCCAACTATCCTTAAACATACTGTAAGGCTGACCAATAGGTACTGCTCCGGTGGGAAGATAACAGCGCAGGTTCAAATCCCGGGAGCGAAGTGAGCGCCTGCAGTTAGCTCCAGCTTCTGCTAACCTAGCAGTTTGAAAACATGCCAATGTGAGTAGATCAATAGGTACCGCTCCGGCGGGAAGGTAACGGGGCTCCATGCAGTCATGCCGGCCACATGACCTTGGAGGTGTCTACAGACAATGCCGGCTCTTCGGCTTAGAAATGGAAATGAGCACCAACCCCCAGAGTCGTACATGACTGGACTTAACATCAGAGGAAACCTTTACCTTACCTATTGGGAATGTGGCCCATCTTTTATTGCAGAGATTCCTACATGGACCACAAATACCACCATTGGGATGTCAAAAAATCCCCACTATTATCTTCTATTGATCAGAGATGACAACAGACTCCCACCCATCCACACTTCAGTTTTCAACTGGGAAGGTAAGCATGACACTCTCTTCGTGAATCAGAATGCCAGTAGTGAATTTTTAGTATCTCTGACATCTGAGTAAATGATTCATCAGTAAATATATGTGTGGTTGTTAGTGTCAGGATAAAATATAATAACTTCCACCAGGCCCAGAATATCTTCAAGTGTCTACAGAATGTGGAAGTTGTCCTTCTTTCTGCTTCTGGTCTTGGATTTGATACCAGAATTAATAATTTTCTCTAGAAAGCCTTCTCATATGCCTGCACCAGTCTAATTTTGTGAAATGGAGCACTTCTGACAGACCTGATGAGTTTTAGATAGGTATCTGTAGCAACCATCCACAGGATTACAGTAAAACATGTAGTGTGTGTGTATATATTTGTTCTATTAAGTTGTCATCCCTTTTCTTATCCGTAGAGTGAGATATCAAATCAATGAACCAAAGCCTACTGGAATGTTTGCCATGTGATACTGGAATGTTGTTAGAACGGCTCCTTTGCAAGGGATGCACATTACAGTAAAGCTCCTACTGAGATAAAAGTGTGTCCAACAAAGCTGTTTACATATGTACTCTTTTGCTGCAAGCTACATAGCATTTTCCAGGGAAGGCTTTTTGTCCCCAAAATTGTTGAAATCAGAGGCTGAGGGCTGTGTTTTCTTCTGATTTTCATGAAATAGTAAATGAGATGACGGAGAAGCATTGCGCAGTGTCAGACTTCACTGTCAGTCTGAAGTGGTATATAACCAAGGTGCAGCTTTGTTACTACAATGCAAATTAGGCATGTGGAAAGGAGATAAAATGGAATAGGGCGGTTTTCTGCGTGGTCTGCTAAAAATTGCCATTGAAAGCACCTAGACTGGAGATACTGTATCTGTATTGGAGGAGCCCTGTTTTATTTATTCAGAATTAATTACATTCATATTCCTGGAATACTATGTCAAATTCTGAGCACTGCAATTGAAGGGAGATGTTGACAAGCTGGAATCTGTCCAGAGGAGGGCAACTAAAATGATCAAAGGTCTGGGGAACAAGCCCTATGAGGAGCGGTATGTTTAGCATTCAGAAGAGAAGGCTGGGTGGAGATATGACAGTGATGTATAAATACATGAGGGGAAGTCAAATGGAGGAGGGAGCAAGCTTGTTTTGTGCTGCCCTGGAGACTAGGATGCGGAACAATGGCTTTAAACTTCAGGAAAGGAGATTCCACCTGAACATCAGGAAGAACTTCTTCACTGTGAGAGCTGTTCAGCAGTTGAACTGGATGGCCCATGAGGTCTCTTCCAACTCTATGATTCCATGATTCTATATCCTACCTGCCATTAGCAAAAAGAACAACTCACAACAACAATTCTGGAAGGAAGGTCAGTCTTAAAAGGTAAAGGTTTTCCCCTGAGGTTAAGTTCAGTCGTGACCGACTCTGGGGGTTGGTGCTCATTTCCATTTCTAAGCCGAAGAGCCAGCATTGTCCATAGACACCTCCAAGGTCATGTGGCTGGCATGACTGCATGGAGCACCGTTCCCGCAGGAGCGGTACCTATTGATATACTATTGATTGCATGTTCTCAAACTGCTAGGTTGGCAGAAGCTGGAGCTAACAGCGGGTGTTCACTCCACTCCCCTGATTCGAATCTCCAACCTTTCGGTCTGCAAGTTCAGCAGCTCAGCACTTTAACACACTGCGTCACCGGGGGCTCCTACATACATTCCCAGTATGTTTCAGCAAATTCCCTTGAGTATATGTTTGTACACATTTCCCTGAAGGAAATTCCCCCAGTAGTTCTCAGGGCACTCATTTAAACATTTTAGTATGCAGTTTTTGATGGGAGCATTAGACTGCAAAATTCAGAGAACTGCAAAAAAAACAAAAAGTCAAATGATAATTTCATTTGGGTTCTCGTATTTGTTTGGGAAGTGTGAATGAGATCAGCTCGTATTAAAATGTAAACCAAATGGGCTTCTAACCCCAGTCCTATTTATAGCGCTCACAGTCAAATATGTATATGACCAATTCCCACAGTTAATTTGTCTTTACATGGGGCAAAGGCAGGAATGACTCTTTAGTCCACAAAGTCAGCATTGCTAAATTAAGTCTATTTTATTTTATTTTTTAGTATGAAGGACCTCTTCCAAAGACAAAGAGAGTAATTTTTATTGCTGCTATAACCTTCTTTATAGACATTTAGGAAACAAATCATGGAACTGCTTGCATGTCAGTGAGGTGGTGAATTGCATGCCGATTTCAGTGTGCATGCTCCAAAAGAACTATCCAGAGTACTGAAACTCATTCCCAAAGCTAATTCAACATTTGTACAATGGATAGCATTTTCAAAGTTTAGGTTAAAGCCCAGGATGGGCTCTTTGCCTTACCAGGTGCCATTGCTATTTGCTTGCAGTGGTTTGTCATGATCTTGTCTAACTGTTTCTTTAATGCAAGGGACCTAACATTAGCAACTTCCTAAGAGAATTGGTTGAAGGCAGAAGGTGTTCTGTATTAATCGGAATATGTATGAAGTGTTGCAGTCATTTCCTGTGGGAAAAGATACTTTATGACCTTGCAGTGATTGCTTGTATAAACTTATATATTGGTTACTTTTCTTCACAATTCAACATTCAGATTGACATAGGCATTGCTTTAGATATTAGTTATTACTACAGTAGAGTCTCACTTATCCAACATAAACGGGCCGGCAGAACGTTGAATAAGCGAATATGTTGGATAATAAGGAGAGATTGAGGAGAAGCCTATTAAACATCAAATTAGGTTATGATTTTACAAATTAAGCACCAAAACATCATGTTATACAACAAATTTGAGAGAAAAAGTAGTTCAATGCGCAGTAATGCTATGTTGTAATTACTGTATTTACGAATTTAGTACCAAAACATCACAATATATTGAAAACATTGACTACAAAAATGCGTTGGATAATCCAGAACGTTGGATAAGCGAATGTTGGATATGTGAGACTCTACTGTACTAGTTATTATGGTTGGACTATAGGAGCAAAGAAAGGTGAAAATGTGATACTGTGTGTTTCCACAGAATCATGGCTTTCTTTTTTTTTTAAAGCTAACTTTTAGTTCTTCTAGTTATGTGGGAAATGACTTGTACAATCAAAGATATCAAAAGAAGAAAGAGAATTGTCTAGCTTATAGGATCAGAACTGAATAGTTCCTTGCTCTTCAAAATAAAGATGTAAAAGAAGAGGTATTGTGCAAATCTACTCCTTATGCAGTTTGCAGAGTTTAGATTTTATTTGGTTTTTTTTTTTTTTTTGCAATTTTCATTTTTGTTGTACAGTGTTCCCTCACTTACCACTGGGGTTAGGTTCCAGGACCACCCGCGATAAGTGAAAATCTGTGAAGAAGGGACGCTATATTTATTTTAATATTTATACATTATTTTAGTAGTTAGACACTATTTTAAGTCTTTATTAACCAATTGTGTGTTGATAAATTGCCTCCTGCTCCTCCCGTTGCCGATTGGGCTCCTTTTCTCTCCCTTTGACTTCTCCTTCCTCCCTTCCTTAGGCTGTAAATTGTAATTTTTATGTTTTATAATAGTCTTTTAGAGTTTATTAAAAAGATGCGAAATAGCAAATCCGCAAAAAGTGAACTGCGAAGTAGGAAGGGAACACTGTACAGCCTTTGCAGAACCAGATCAAAAGGAAAGACAAAGTATCAATATCAACATAATTCATTGCAAGCTTTTTTGGATAGTGAGCTTATGCTGTTGGATGAGAAGAACAAATAATTAGAGAGGGAGAAAGGCCTTTTGATAATAAGTGGAAAACCCCACTTACATGTATGATAACAACCTTCAATTTGCATCAGTGCTTTTATTGCTATCTGAATTTGTTTCTTTCTGACAATGCTTTGTGATGAAAATAATCATTAAAGGTTTACTCTGACCATCTTTCTCAGACCTTTATTTCTATAACACTCCTTCAATTTAGTACCAATCACAAGACAAGGCAATATTGATATTCACTTCATCCTGGTCTGTCAGGGTAAGATGAATCAGATCTATGATTGCTGAAGAGTTTCACTGATGAGTTATCTTTTGGATTTGTGAATTCAACCCTTCATTATCACATCTCAATCACACACACACGCAGACAGAGTTACAGACAAACATGGCTATACATTTGTTCCTTACTATGTGATTTCATAAATAGAAGGTGGAAGCTGCTTCACGGGAAAGGGTCACACAAGAATCCTGTGCATACTGGTAGAACCAGCAAACTGATCTATTTTGATGTACATAAATAAGCACGTGGCAGAGCTGCACAAATGCCTGGGCTCCCTTTAAGGCAGGGGTTCTCAAGTTTTGACACTGGATGACAAAAAGAATGCTTTTGCTTTTCTATAGAGGGATATTTGGAAATCTAAAAAATAGATTATATGTATAATAATACTTGTGTGGAAAATACGGATGCAACAACTAAAAGGTAAAGGTTTCCCCCTTACATAAAGTCCAGTTGTGTCCAACTCTGGAGGTTGGTGCTCATCTCCATTTCTAAGTTGAAGAACCAGCGTTGTCCGTAGATGCCTCCAAGGTAATTTGGCCAGCATGACTGCATGGAGCACCAGTACCTTCCCACCAGAGTGGTACCTATTGATCTACTCACATTTGCATGTTTCCAAACTGCTAGGTTGTCAGAAGCTGGGACTAACAGTGGGAGCTCACCCCGCTCCCCGGATTCGAACCAGTGACTTTTTGGTCAGCAAGTTCAGCAGGTCAGTGGTTTAACCAGCTGTGCCACCTATTGTTGTTATTATATAACATATTATAATATGGAGCCCTGATGGTGAAGTGCGTTAAAGCACTGAGCTGCAGACCGAAAGGTCCCAGGTTCAAGCCCTGGGAGCGGCATGAACAGCCGCTGTTAGCTCCAGCTCCTGCCAACCTACAGTTCGAAAACATGCCAGTGTGAGTAGATCAATAGGTACCGCTCCGGCAGGAAGGTAACGACGCTCCATGCAGTCATGCCGGCCACATGACCTTGGAGGTGTCTACAGACAACGCCGGCTCTTCGGCTTAGAAATGAAGATGAGCACCACACCCCAGAGTCAGACAAGAGTGGACTTAATGTCAGGTGAAACCTTTACCTTTACTAATATGTTATAAAATATAACATATTTATATACTTTTATCTCCCCAAAACCCTTCCCATTCTTTGATGATACAGCAGATATTTATATAACTCTACTCTACTACTAACCAGAGCTCTACAACCCCCACCTCGTTTATTTTTATCTTTTTTGTGTGAACAGTATTATATGTTTTTATTTTTATTTTTTTAAGGTATAATAATAAAAATATTTTTGAAGCAAAAGTTTCTTGTGGAGCCCCAAGAAATGTTTATATATTATACTATATATTATATACAATATATATGTATATCAGGCATGGGTAAACATTTCATGCATTGCATTTTAAAATTTGACATGTGCTGGGCCAGTGGCAGATGGATGGATAGTGTTTGTGTAAACTAACTGAAAAAAACATGAACAAATTGCTATGCACACTGCACATGTCTCATTTGTAGTGCAAAAAGAAAAAAGAAAAAAAGAAAGAACAATACAACATTTAAAATGAAGAACAATTTTAACCAACATAAGCTTAACAGTATTTCACTAGAAGACCTCAGGGTCAATCCAGTCCAACCCCCTTCTGCCATGCAGGAAAAGCACCCCTCAACAGATAATCATCTAGCCTTTGTAGTAGTAGCAGTAGTAGTAGTGGTAGTAGTAGTAGTAGTAGCAGTAATAATAATAATAATAATAATAATAATAATAATAATAATAATAATAATCTTGTTCGTAACTTGGGAACTGCCTGTAGTAGGTAACAAGGGTGACTCAAGGTGCCTCAGCAGACAGGAAGGCCGGAGGCAGGCCAGGAGGAGGAAGAAATGGCTGTGCCCTCTACCCTACTCTCCGCCTTTGCCACAGGTCTCTCGGGGCCTCCCAAGGCCAAGGAAATCCCAGGATTTGGGGTCGGTATGAGGCCTTAATCCCAAACCTGGGTTTAAGCAACTCAGTTCCTCCCAGGATCAAGGCCTGTCTGGAAGTGCCCTGAAACACAGTATTCAGAAATCCCAAATGAGTACTTCGGTAATACTGTCAAATTATTATTCTCAAATGAGTAAGGAAGCAAAACAAAAACTATTACATTCATAGAAAAACAGAAATAATACAACCGGATTAAAACTTGCGTACTATTGCTTAATCCCAACTAGATTGGATACATTAAAACATTTTTTTTTCGTGTCAGGAGCAACTCTATTCCCCTATTGATGCAGGCCAGAATCCCATTGGCTTTTTTAGCAGCCGCATCACATTGTTGGCTCATGTTTAACTTGTTGTCCACGAGGACTCCAAGGTCTTTTTCGCACACACTGCTGTAGGGGAATAGCGTCTAGATCCAGGGAAGTTATGCTCCCCTCTATTCTGCCTTGGTCAGACCACACCTGGAATACTGTGTTCAATTTTGGGCACCACAGTTGAAGGGAGATGTTGACAAGCTGGAAAGCGTCCAGAGGAGGGCGACTAAAATGATTAAGGGTCTGGAGAACAAGCCCTATGAGGAGCGGCTTAAAGAGCTGGGCATGTTTAGCCTGCAGAAGAGAAGGCTGAGAGGAGACATGATAGCCATGTACAAATATGTGAAGGGAAGTCATAGGGAAGAGGGAGCAAGCTTGTTTTCTGCTGCCCTGCAGACTAGGACACGGAACAATGGCTTCAAACTACAGGAAAGGAGATTCCACCTGAACATCAGGAAGAACTTCCTCACTGTGAGAGCTGTTAGACAGTGGAACTCTCTCCCCGGGGCCGTGGTGGAGGCTCCTTCTTTGGAGGCTTTTAAGCAGAGGCTGGATGGCCATCTGTCGGGGGTGCTTTGAATGCGATTTCCTGCTTCTTAGCAGGGGGTTGGACTAGATGGCCCATGTGGTCTCTTCCAACTCTACTATTCTATGATTCTATGATTCTATGATTCTATGATTCTATGATTCTAACTCAATTTTAGTTAGTGTGTTTTTCCTCATTAATAATGGTGGCCATCTATGACATTATCTGACCTGATTTTTATCTGTGAACTGTTAAAAGTTATGCCCGTCCCAACTAGAATAGACTGAGTCGACGAGCTCTATACAATTATTGGCTTAATGTCAAATAATTGATTAAATGTGGGAATCGCAATTGGATTCAGACAAAAGAGATTGCTGATAACTATACTTGTCAGTTGCACAGGCAGCTAGCTGGTCTCTATCAAAAGCTGACTGATGAACCCCAGGTGATAAGGCTTTGGGAATGGATAAAAACATATCCTCTATCCACAGAACAGACACCAGTAGAGCTTAAGATTTCCTGTCTTCTCTGCTGGAGGTTATATTTGAGAGGAAGGAACTGGCAAAACAAACACTGAGTATTCATTGCCTAAGAAAACCCTATGAAATTGGGAAATATATATACAGGATCTCTGAAGTGGCTAGGACGCTTTAAACGTAATTTCCAGAGGGCTCTGTACCTAAAAGCAGATATGCCAAGACACCTAAGAATCACTTTCACTAGGGCAAGATTCGAACAAATGGAGTCCATGGAGAGACACGGCAGATTCAATCATATCCCATATGAAGAAAGATTATGTATTTGTGGCAGCACTGTAGTCGAAAATTTGAACCACATTTTGCATAACTGTAACCTATATGAAAAAGAAAGGAAACAATACTTATGGCCTTTTATTGGCAATAAAACAAGCTGGGTTATTGAGGCCAAAACTTCATTTTTGTTGGCTGGTTATAACCCCACTCTGACAACAAAAGTGGCCCTGTGTTTGTTTAAAGCTGCTAAAAGGAGATCAGAGTACATAGATCAGATTGGGGTGCAGTGTAGGGGAGACGAGGATAGTTGATGCATAGATCTTTAGCTAAACTACATTGGCACCAAGCAGGCAGACACCTGTATATCTGTATTTTATTTTAAATGAACTAGATGTATGTTGTATGTTGTATGCTGTTTTTGTATTGTCTGTCCTTGATAAGGCCAACTGGCTAATCAATAAACTGTTGTTGTTGTTATTGTTGTTGTTGTTGGGAAATATATGGAGTCACCATAAATTCATAGACAACAAAGGCACATAAACAAGCACTCTGTAGTCTCCCATGCATTGCCCTCCTCAAATTTGCTTTGAAGGCTTAATATTTAGGCAATTCACTCTGCCTCAGCCGAGGGAAACTTCAATTTCCTGAGTGGAAATCCATTTTCATACCTCCCATAGATGTGGGCGAAACGTCAGGAGAGAATACTCCTGGAACATGGCCACACAGCCCGAAAGACATACAACAACCCTGTCTGCTCACCTGTCTGGATATGGGGCCTGAAAATATGTCAGGAAACAGCTAAAGGAAGGACAACACAAAGCACCTGTTCCTTCAATGCTCCCTGTTTCTTTTCTTGGATATTCAGACTGAAGAGAGCTGTGTAACCTAAAGATTTTAGCCCTGCATTTGAAACACTGTTTGGTTTAAATTTTATGCGCACTAGTCTGGGAGTAAGTTTTACCGAGCTTGCAAATGTGTCTTTTGGGACCAGAGTTCCCAGAGCAGGGGTCTTCAAACTTTTTAAGCAGAGCCGGTCCACGGTCCTTCAGAGTGTTGGAGAGCCGGACTATAGTTTGAGAAAAATACGAGCAAATTCCTATGCACACTGCACATGTCTTATTTGTAGTGTGAAAAAAATTGGAAAGAACAATACAATATTTCAAAATAAGAACAATTTTAACCAACATAAACCTACTAGGATTTCAATGGGAAGTGTGGGTCTGCTTCTTGCTGATGAGATAGTCAAGTTAATTAGGATTGTTCTTGTTGTTGTGTGCCTTCAAATCATTTCTGACTTAGGGCAAGCTTAAGTCTAAAATGGAGCATGGGGGCTAGATAAATGACCTTGGAGGGCCAAATCTGGCCCATAGGCCTTAGTTTGGGGACCCGTCCCAGAGGTTCCCAGACCGGATGACCATGAGTCATTCTAACAGTGTTATGATGAAAATCAAAAAGAGGCGCATTTCCAGGATGCATTAGTGAATAGACACATGCAGAGGATTGTGCTGCTAGTTTGATTGGCAGTTTTATGTGTTTTTTCACCTATTTCATTGAAAGAGGAGAAAGGAAACAATGGTTGACCTTTTAGTACTAAGAAGTGGGAGAACTGCTGAAACATCTTTGTGGCCCAGTCTGGGATCATATCATCAGAATTTATGAAGCAAATCCATATTAGGTAGCACACTTTGAAAGAAGCTAATATTATAATGCTACTAAATCTCTCTGTCTCTTGAGAAATGTGAAACGCAACTGTTCGGCCTTGGTCTATTCTAAATTTAATGTCACCGAATATATTATATGGCTTGTTTGTTTTCTGCTGACATTAACAGGTTCTCACTAAATATGAAAGATGATTTAAACGAATGAAACAGGAGGAGTTCAAAAGGCTTCCTGGTATAGAAATGTTTTTTGGATATATAACAGCATTGATAGAATCTTTTAGAGAATCTAAAGTATTTGTTTAGATTGTTTTAATGTGTACTATGGCTGCCAACCTAGCAGTTCGAAAACATGCCAATGTGAGTAGATCAATAGGTACTGCTCCAGCGAGAAGGTAACGGTGCTCCATGCAGTCATGCCGGCCACATGACCTTGGAGGTATCTACGGACAACACCGGCTCTTCGGCTTAGAAATGGAGATGAGCACCAACCCCCAGAGTCAGACACGACTGGACTTAATGTTAGGGAAAACCTTTACCTTTGCCTTTTGGCTCCAATACCCACAGGACTGGTATTATTTCACCTACCCATATCTGGCAAAATATGTCCTCTCTTGGAATTTTCTAGGTCCCCCTGGGTGACTCGATGGTAACATCCAATGGCAGGCATTCATTTCAATAGAGTTCACTATTATCCATGGTGTCCTGCTTCTACAGCAAGTTCAGGAACATATGTCCCATGTGTGGTTGTATTGCATAGGTAAAATAGGTAGGATGCCTAAGTTTGCCAATACATTTTTCAAAGCTTCCTAGAAAATTCTTAGAAAAAGTGTACATCTTTTTGAAAGCTTTTTTCCCAAACAAGCTGTGGAAAATTGAGCCTAGGGAAGCTGAGGGTGGGTGCAAGAGGCGAGAAACAGTATAGAAGGCATGTTGAAAACAGAAGGTAGCTAAAGTGCAAATGAATTGGGGCAGGGGTCATTGGAAGCCATGTTCTATTCAAGGAAAGGAATCTTTCCATCCAGGCCTTGAGGAACAAATCTCAAAAGCATCTGTTCTCTCAATTGAGTCCTCCACTTTTAAAGTTGCTTAGGAAGTGCCGGTGTAAAAGCACTGAGCTGGAGACCGAAAGGTCCCAGGTTCAAACCCCGGGAGCGGCGTGAGCGGCCGCTGTTAGCTCCAGCTCCTGCCAACCTAGCAGTTCTAAAACATGCCAATGTGAGTATATCAGTAGGTACCGCTCCGGCAGGAAGGTAACGGTGCTCCATGCAGTCATGCTGGCCACATGACCTTGGAGGTGTCTACGGACAACGCCGGCTCTTCGGCTTAGTAATGGAGATGAGCACCAACCCCCAGAGTCAGACACGACTGGACTTAATGTTAGCGGAAAACCTTTACCTTACCTTAGGAAGTGGTAAGGGGATTTGGTTGTTGAAAACATGGAATGCATTATGAGACAGGTACAGATCGGAACTTCAGAAAGAGGTTGGTCTTACTGTCAGTCTACCGAATTACTACAGATTGAGTCTCCCTTATTTGAAGTGCTAAGGACCAAAGGGCTTTTTGATTTTGGAATTTTTCGTGGGTGGAACACCTGCATTTGCATATACATAGTGAATTAGGAAGTGGGAGAGAAGGGAGCTAGTTACACATCCAGCCCTGCTGAGTTTTTTTGCATGGAGCTATCACACCACCGCAATCAGAAATTTGACAGAGGAAAGGGAATGGGGGAGGACTCTGAGTTTGGGTGCTAGACTTGCACGAATACCCTGTAAAAAGCCAATCTCAGGGAGGGAGGGAGGGAAAAAGTCAAAATGTATCTGGCTGCCACAGGCTTGGAGAATGTTGCAAAGCTCCAGCTGCCTTGAATCCATTTTTCACTTGCACCCTTTCACTTCCAGGGCACCCACCCCACTATTGGCCAAACAAAAGGTAAACACGATGTGAAACACCAGGAACATATGGCATCCTCACAGAGCCGGCCCTAGGTATTTTTCAAGTGTAGGCGAACAGAATTTTGGTGCCCCCCCCCAAACCAATCACTGAAAAATAAAAGCGTTGGATAAGCAAAAATGTTGGATTATAAAGAGGGATTAAGGAAAAACCTAGTAAACATCAAATTACAAGATTTTACAAATTAAGCACCAAAACATCATGTTTTACAACAAATCAATAGAAAAGCAGTCTCGACTGCGCCCCCGTATGTTTTGCGCCCCAAGCAACCACTTAATTCGCCTCATTGTTGGACCGGCCCTGCATTCTAATAAAGTTGGTTCAAGGTGGAGAAACAGAATCTACTCTAGTTCTAAGAAAAATCTACAAAGAGGTGTGATTGGAAATGTTTCATATACATTCCAGTGCCCAAGAAAGGGGATACCAAGATTTTCAGTCATCACAGGATCGTAGCATTAATCTTCCATGCAAGGAAAATGATGCTCCAATTTCTACAGTGAACAATTTTACTGTATACTAGCTTTGCCCGGCCACGCTTTGCTGTGGCTTATGCTTTCAGAGTGTTGCTCTTTATTTACTGTCCTGATTTTAGAGATTATATTGTTCTGTATTATTATATGACAGTAATTATTACATATTATATTTATAATCTTATATTATCTGCTTAGAACTGGATTATATGAGGCCCCTTCTTCACAGCTGGATAAAATGCACACTGAAGTGGATTATATGGCAGTGTAGAGTCCAGATAATCCAGTTCACAGCAGATAATATAAGATTATAAATGGGTTATATAGCTGTGAGGAAGGGCCTTGAGTCTACACTGTCCTATAATCCAGTTCAAATCTGATAATCTATATTTTATAGGCAGTGTGAAAGAGGCCTAAGTGAGGCCTAACTCTGCCTGTCCCCTGGGCTGAGTGGCTTGCTAGGAGACCAAGTGAGCAGAGATTAGCCTTCTAACTGGCAGCAATTGGATAAAAACAATTCTTCCTCTCCCTCTAATTAGGACTTTATTTTTTTTTCTTTTTGTTGTATGAATGTAGAGGCATGGATGAGGGGTTGTGCTGCCAAGTTTAGTGTTTCTGAGGTGTGTAGTTTTGTTGTTTTGTCCTAGGCCGAAATTTCATTACCCTTTTATATATAGATGGAAAATGAAAAGCTGAATACCCAAGAAGCAGCACTAGGGATCATATTACAAACATATGGGAAATGGAATTCAGCAAAGAATTTCAGAAGAAAATCCATTTGTGCTTTATAAATTGGATTGATGTCGGTTAACAACAATGGAGCCAGTAAACACTTAGCTATGTCCCAGTAGTATTGATGCAATTATTTTCATAATTCAAAGCAAGAATGATCTGAAGTCATGTGCTAAAGTATACTCCTGGTTTGAGAGTTTTAATGAGTTCCACTCTGGTGATGAAGAGGGAGATCAGTATCTACTCAGGATAATGATATAAAAATGGAAAATAAAGATGGAGTCACTGTGGGTATTTTCCACAAAAACCGCAGAACACAGTGGAAGCTACGAATACGTACAAACAGTGAAGTTAATATTTCCATGAGTCAGACATCATTTATAGCCAAGTGAAACTGAGATTGCAGTAGATGGAAATGACTGCAACCTCTGCTGCCCCTTCCAGCCGTTGTTCTATTCTCATGCTCCACAGATAATTGGCCAGTAGCTATTTATCTGCATTGAGAAATGTGATACAGTAAAACGGGATGCACATTGTTCATTTCAATTAAGGTTTTTTTTTAATTAGAGTAGAAATGAAGTTAATTCCCAGAAATTCTCATCTGTTTTCTTCTCACCTCAGGTGTCTGTTCAGTAATCCCTCTGTAAAACTGAACATTTGCAGATTTATTTGTATATATGTATGTATGCATTTAAAATACTTCTACACTGACCTGCAGCTGAGCTTCTTGTGCAATTCACCATCCATAGAATATAATTTCAACACTTCTTAAATGACATGGATATGATTTTTCTATTTGATTTTTATCAGTATTTAGAATCACAGAATCATACAATAATAGAGTTGGAAGAGACCTCATAGGCCACCCAGTCCAACCCCACTGCTATTCCATATTGACAGTATTAGGCTAGATCAGGGGTCTACAAACTAAGGCCCGCAGGCTGGATGCAGACCTCCAAGGTAATTGACCCATCCCCAGTTCTAAATTTTAGGCTTAGGGTTGCCCTAAATCTGAAATGACTTGAAGGCACACAATAACAACAACTCCCTGCCCAGGGAAGGCTAAAACCTTATTCAGACAGGCTTGTAAAGATGAAGGGTTTTGAAATCTAATCAGGGGGTACTGTGGTTTTTAGCTTTGAATTTGTTTTACTGGATTTTAACTGTGAATTTTTAATCCTGTTCTGTTTAATTCTGTTTTAATGTTTGCATATTAGTATAGTTTAAATTATGTGGTCTTACCTTTAATGTAAGCTGCTTATAGGATTCTTTGGGAGAGATAACGAGGGATATAAATAAACATAACAACAACAACAACAACAACAATCCTAATTAATTTGACTACCCCATTCACTAAAAGCAGGCCCACACTTCCCATTGAAATATTGGTAAGTTTATGTTAAAATGGTTCTTCATTTTAATTATTGCAATGTTCTTTCATGTCTTTTTGCATTACAGATATAATATGCATAGGAATTGGTTCATTTTTTTCCCAAACTATAGTTGTTCCCCCATGAACTGGCCCTCTGATTTAAAGTCTGAGGACCCCTGGGCTAGATGGATGACTCCTTTTGTTAAATGGAAGCCATACAGTTCTTTATCATGTTCTAAGAGCCCTTGGATCTGACTGCTGTCAAAAACATCTATACCTCAAACATTAATATTCCGGGAGATACTGTGGAGTTGTGATCCCACCCCATGAAACTTCTGAAACTTCCTTCAGTCAGCAGATCTGCACTGATAGAATTATACTGAAAGATGTTCTCTGTATTAAAATCTGTGGTAAGATATTTAGGACTCTTTCCTTTTATAATTAAAGCTCAGCATGGTGTTAAATTATATTATGCAAATATATGACACATTTAGTCTTATAGAAGTACATTTTTTTACAGTAAGAGGTAATTGCTTCCATGTGAAGGATCCATCCAGGGTTCTGCTGATCCAAACATTTGCAGATTGTTAGGTGGGGTTGGTTATGGGGACCATAAATAAACCTTTGTTTTGTAACTCTTAATATAGCATGCTTTGATATGTCTATTTTCACTTGGTCTATATAAATTGTATCTTATATCTTATATAGAGCACAATACTAGACCTTTTCCTTTTATTTCTTAAAGATAAACTGAAGCAGAGCCAACAACATACAAATTAAGCAGAGCCAACAATATACTAATTGAAAATTATTTGCTGCTTATCCATTGCCGCTTACCAGAAGAAGGACAACCAAAACTGGAGTAAACCCGGGAACCAGTAGTAAACGGACTATTGCAATCTACAGCCAGCTACTTAGAAACAGCATTGTGTTCTCCTAGCTGGGGAGCTATAAACGGCTCTTTTTGACAACTACTCAGAATCAACATCAATGCATAGTTTGTTCCCCAGACTTGGGATTTTACTCTTGAGAAACAGAACATACTTCCAATAGACTGTAATTTCAAGAGATATTCTATACACTTGATGTCATCAACACAGGATCTCAAAGAATCAAAAGAACTTTTGGTCAAGGTTTTTTCTAGAATAAGCTTTTCAATACCTGTGAAGTCTTAAAAGATATATTATCCAATATTATTTTGTAAAGGTTGAATGTGTTTATATTATGTTGGTTGCCAAATCCAATTGGAGTCTTCAGAAACTGTTTAAATAGTGGAGATTACTTGATATGTTTTGACTTTAGTCCACATTTAAGCCTTGATAATTACAGTTTCCTTTAAACATTACAGTCTGGAAGATACTACTGTGAATTACAACAGTTGACTGTACTTATTATTTTCATTATTGTTGTTAACTCTCAGGTTATAATGTTTGTACATGATGCTCTAAATTACACAGCACATTTTATGTTTTGAACCTTTATAGTATTTGCTTATCTTTTTCAAATAGAAAGAAGATATCTCTATACTCAGAGAGGCCTGACTATTTCTCTGGCCTTTACATATCACATCTCTTTTTATGTTTTGAACCTTTATAGTGTTTGCTTATCTCTTCAACATTGTATAGACATTTGTGTGTATTTATCATTATGGGGAGCACATGTCTGGCAATCTTGTTGCAACAGCTCTACTAGCTGCTGGTCCATTTCAAGGTACAGTCGAGTCTCACTTATCCAAGCTAAACGGGCCAGCAGAACCTTGGATAAGTGAATATCTTGGATAATAAGGAGGGATTAAGGAAAAGCCTATTAAACATCAAATTAGGTCATGATTTTACAAATTAAGCACCAAAATATCATGTCATACAACAAATTTGACAAAAAAGTAGTTCAATACACAGTAATGTTAAGTTGTAATTACTGTATTTATGAATTTAGCACCAAAATATCACGATATATTGAAAACATTAACTACAAAAATGCATTGGATAATCCAGAACCTTGGATAAGCGAGTCTTGGATAAGTGAGACTCTACTGTATAATTCTAAATGCTGGTTTAAACCAATGTAGCCTAATACAACTCTCATATAAAACTGCCTCTGTTTTGAAATCTACTAGGGAGGTCATTGTCTCTGTCTCAGCACACTCACAGGTACTTTGCTGGGAACATGGGAGAATGAAGACTTTGTTCTAACAGGACTTTGGGAATTGAGTTTTTAGGCTGAAGGGAGCTTTTATAGTATGTGAGTTTATGACTGATCTAGTTTTGTTGTAAGCCATCTTGAGTTCTGAAATAGGAAAAAGTGGAAAGGGTGGGAAGTAGTGCAATGAGTTACTTAAATGATCTGTTCAAGGTGCTGAACTGTATAGGTGCTAAACTCTATCCTCAATATAGGTTTAGCACCTTGCACAGATCCTTTAAATTTAGGTTACACCCCAGAGTACATTCAGAGCCCCAATGACCTGGAACCCACTGTTTCCTTGCTATTCTTAGAAATGCTGTATTGTTTTCCTTCACTAATCCCTCAGATTGTTTCAAATGCATATCCACAAAATACATTTCACATGTCAAGGAGGGAAAGGAAATGAGAAACGACAGCAAAATGAAATGACAAACAACATTGATTTCGATATACCTTGACTAGTGAACTGAAATGATGAGTAAGAATTGCAACTTCCCTGCTGTGGAAAATGGAAAGATCAAATGAACACGATGTTGGCAAGAAATAAGTCTCTGTATTAAAAAAAAAGACAATAAGCACAACAAATAGATAGAGGCAAAGGTGGGGTGCCAGAGCCCTGAATCATTCGAAATTTTGTCTCCATTGTTTCTTCTTAATGTCATGGCAACATCTAAGGCTGAACTCACATAAGAAGTTATCTAAGGGTTCAAGTTTGGAGAGTGTGGCAATAGACCAACATTCGTTTAAAATACCCCAAATAATTGTTGGGGAAAAATAATCTCTACAGGTCCCTGATAATGCTATAGAATGTCAGTTACTGTACAAAGGCTAAAAATAGGGAATGCCACCAAAATAGAGAAATAAATGTTCCTGGGTCTTGGACTAGTGTCAATACTGAAAAAAAAAGGTGGAATATGTTTCTCACTTTATTCATGTCTGCATGATGTGTACATTCTGTTTGGTAATTTTTTCTTACAAAACCCATTAGAAGCAACTAATTAGGATTGATACCTCTCTCATACGAGGCCAAAAATCATGCCTAGAACCTGAAGTTTTTAAAAACTGACCATAGTTTGGAGTATAGGTTGGAGATTACCTGGCATGCTGAGTGTGTGTCAGGATGGCAAATGGTCCAGACCTTCAGTCCTCTTCCTAACTCCAGATTTATCCTGTATTAAACTGATCTGCACCAGACAAAAGGTGCCCAGGGTCACTTTTCTGAGAGTCTCTAAGGAGATGTAAGAGGAGAGCAAATGGGAGGACTTTCCTGTATAATTCACACATCCTTTACGGTAAGAGTAGTGCTAAGACAATATTCTCAGCTAATCTTAGAATGAAATGGGGCATAGAAGAGCTGAATTTGGATCCCATGATGCAAGACATTTGCAGCAACCTAAGTAACCTGTTCACAATCCATCTGCACTGAAAAACTGCAACTGTCTTTTCAGAGGGCCAAAACACACAAAACATACAGAGAGATTGCATGAACTACTTAAGGTAAAGTTAAAGGTTTTCCCCTGACATTAAGTCCAGTCGTGTCCGACTCTGAGGGTTGGTGCTCA
Organism: Anolis carolinensis; assembly: GCF_035594765.1. Classification (NCBI taxonomy): domain Eukaryota; kingdom Metazoa; phylum Chordata; class Lepidosauria; order Squamata; family Anolidae; genus Anolis; species Anolis carolinensis. The sequence continues at coordinate 2,602,314 of NW_026943829.1, read as the reverse complement.
TCTCCATTTCTAAGCCGAAGAGCCGGTGTTGTCCGTAGACACCTCCAAGGTCATGTGGCCGGCATCACTGCATGGAGCGCCGCATGAACTATTTACTTCCAGTTGTGAGGCAGTCAAGTCCAGATATATTAAACCACAATTCTACTGGCCTTATTTGCTAGGGATATGAGTTGCAGTCTATCATATCAGAAAGATATCAAATTTAAAATTTGGCTTTAAAAGGAGAGAGAAAACATTCAGGTGACTGAGGGCCAATTCTCAACCCTGGATCAAACGGAGGTCCAAGTGTATGGGGAAAATGCTTATTTGGATGTTAAAAAGGAGCACATAGAGGTGGATGACATGTGTTCAAAAGATCAACAGTTACTTCTGGTTAGGGCTGGACAGAATATTTGGAATCATTTATTCCTAACAGATAAGAAGAAGAATAGACCAGCAATTTTTTTTTTGATATTTGAATATCCTCAAAGAAAGAGGAGAAAATGTATGGGTTTTTCTACAAAAATGTCCCATGCTGTCTGTGGAGAAAATGGCTTTCCTGAAAAGAAAAGACTGTTTCTTATGAACTTGTGTAGAAAACAGGGTTTGGTGAATACAGAATGTGTTTTTCTCTGCAGAATAATTCCTCTACAATATTTCAATTTGTTCAAATACAGAGAGAATAGTACAGAGGAATTTTTTTATCTCCCTGCATCAGGAAGAAAACATTCATAATTATTGGGTTGTTGTATGTTTTTTGGGCTGTATGGCCATGTTCCAGAAGTATTCTCTCCTGACGTTTCTTCTACATCTATGGCAGGCATCCTCAGAGGTTGTTAGGTACCTCACAACCTCTGAGGATGCCTGCCATAGATGTGGGAGAAACGTCAGGAGAGAATACTTCTGGAACATGGCCATACAGCCCAGAAAACATACAACAACCCTGTGATCCTGGCCATGAAAGCCTTCGACAACACATTCATAATTATTTGTCCTCACATTTGAGAAGGAAGCAACTCATGATATACATCTCCATTCCTGGATGCTTCCAGCAGTGGCAATTCAGATGGTGATGATAAAGGGAAGAGCTAATTTCAGGCCTTGTACTACCCTGTTTTCCCTAAAATAAGACATCCCCAGAAAATAAGACTTAGTAGTGGTTTTGCTGAATTGCTAAATATAAGGCCTCCCCCAAAAGAAAGACCTAGCAAAGTTTTTGTTTGGAAGCATGCCCATCAAACAGAACACCAGAGCATGCAGGATTGGCAAATATATGTACCATAGAATTGTTGTACATGGAAATAATGGTAGTAACAAGAAATTCTTGATAGGATTCACAGTTTGTCTGGTTATGCTGGTTTGTGATGGCAACTACTGTAATATAATAATAATAATAATAATAATAATAATAATAATAATAATAATAATAATAATAAATCCAGCATATCTATCTTGTTTGCTGTGTCATACAACGTCGTTGTGTCAATAATAATAATTTTATTCTTGTACCCCGCCTCTATCTCCCCGCAGGGACTCAGGGCGGCTTATAAATGCAAAACAAGTATACATACATAAAACATCAAATACCAAAAACACATGAATGAAAATTAAAACATACGATTAAAATCAAAACATTAATAAGAAAGTTAAAACACAGCAATAAAACATAAGGATTATTATAAGTACAGTATATAATAAATGTTCATTTTTTTTGTTCAACAATAAATGTGAATTCTTCTTCATGGAAAAATAAGACATCCCCTGAAAATAAGACCTAGAGCATCTTTGGGAGCAAAAATTAATATAAGACACTGTCTTATTTTGGGGGAAACACGGTAGCTAAGCTTATCCTAAGCTGTAAAAAGCATTCAACATTCCTAAGTGTGCATCAGTCAGAAATCTTTTGATTGTGTATTCCTGCATGACAAGAGGCTGGACTGGATGGCCCTTATGGTCTTCCAGTTCAATGATTCTGTGATTCTATGTTGTCTGCAAATGAAATGCAGTTTACTGTGGTTCACGGGCCACAAAAATGGTCTTGGAGAATTTTGTGTGATCCTCAAGCAGAAGAATCCCCACTATAGCAGAGAATGGGAAAAATACCTTTTTGGAGTATAGCTCCCTGAATCCTTTAGGCCAGTGGTTCTCAACCTGTGGGTCTCCAGATGTTTTGGCCTTCACCTCCCAGAAATCCTAACAACTGGTAAACTGGCTGGGATTTCTGGGAGTTGTAGGCCAAAACACCTAGGACCCACAGGTTGAGAATCACTGCTTTAGGCCAATGTGAACAGTAACTTTTCCTGGCTATGGATTATAGGAAGGTGAAACATTTGGCTCAGTAGAATGGCTGAGTCTGTTCAGCGTTTCACTATGGCAAGCTATTCCCTCAACGCTCACATCTACTTAGTGGTCCTGAAGAGTTGATTGACTACATTGACCTGCCTTTACCTTTGTTCCCACACATTCTGGCAGCTCTGTGCCCTTGGACCTGATTGGGGACAGCTCCTATTGGCAGCTGAGAGTGTCTTTGTTACAGCTTCCTCACCCTAACCCTTGAAAATGCCATTCTTAAAATAGAATGAAAGAGAGATAATAACAACCAGCAAGTGACCTTTGCCATGCAGAATCGTAAATAAACAGAGCTTCAGGAGATGAAAGGAATCTTAATATAAAAGGTCTTGGCTGATAACAGGGCCAACAGTTGCAAGAGATATCAGAGTGAGATATTGTCTGGCAAGAATGGTCTCCTTGGTGTGTTTTTTCTGGAGTGGTCCAAGTGATAATGCAGCCAATGAAAGAATAGTCCTATAGCCATGGAACAGAAAAGATGAGGATGCATGTGATGGGGGGTTCAGCTACCCTAAAAAAGTTGTCAGACCTTTGGTCTGGCTTCATTATTTTTCTCCAGAGAGAGACCAATACCTCGGGCCATACATTATTCACAAAACATACTGGGACTCACATATTAAAACTACATCTTTGTTGGCCAGCCAGAATCCTAAAATAACACATAAAACAGTCCTTTTCAAAGCAACACAGCTGAAAACTGCTTATAATATCTGCTATAATTTGCTGTTTTGTTATGTAACATTTCATTAATACAGTAGAGTCTCACTTATCCAACATAAACGGGCCGGCAGAATGTTGGATAAGCGAATATGTTGGATAATAAGGAGGCATTAAGGAAAAGCCTATTAAACATCAAATTAGGTTATGATTTTACAAATGAAGCACCAAAACATCATGTTATACAACAAATTTGACAGAAAAAGTAGTTCTATATGCAGTAATGCTATGTAGTAATTACTGTATTTATGACTTTAGCACCAAAATATCACGATATATTAAAAACATTGACTACAAAAATGTGTTGGATAATCCAGAACATTGGATAAGCGAGTGTTGGATAAGTGAGACTCTACTGTAAACTGTTTACCCACCCAAAAAAAAAAAGAGAGAGAGAACTGCTTATTTGGAATCAATTGGGGTAAACTGTAAAGGTGATGCAGATATTTGACCTGGATGGGATCTAGTTAACAGCCTGTTTATTTTAACTTCTTTTGTACCGAGGGTTGTATGTGTATGTACAGTAGAGTCTCACTTATCCAACATTCGCTTATCCAATGTTCTGGATTATCCAACGCAATGTTTTCAATACATCGTAATATTTCGGTGATAAATTCGTAAATACAGTAATTACTGCATAGCATTACTGCCCATTGAACTACTTTTTCTGTCAAATTTGTTGTATAACATGATGTTTTGGTGCTTCATTTGTAAAATCATAACCTAATTTGATGTTTAATAGGCTTTTCCTTAATCCCTCCTTATTATCCAACATATATGCTTATCCAACATTCTGCCTGCCCATTTGTGTTGGATAAGTGAGACTCTACCGTATGTCTATGTGTTAAATGTTTTGATACGGCCGATAGGCTAATCAATAAAACGTACTACAAATCTTCTCCAGAGAAGAAGGAATCTCAGGAGGAGAGCACTGCCTTGAAATGGGTGTGGGGCACGCATCATTCCCATATACTGGTGTTGTGCTTTTACTTTGAACGTGTAGCTATATTTATTTACTTTTTATCCTGCCCTTTTCCCAATACAAGGACTCAAGGCAACTTGATACTTAATGTTCTATGCTTGATGACATCATCATAGATTGATCCTGTTGCTGTGACATCACATGAAATTATCTCTTGGTGATGCAAACACAGTTTGGGATTATTTGGACCTGGCAACCCTAACTCCAAACATCCCTCTGGCAAGACAGGCCATTCATCGCATTAAGCTGCTTGTGCCCATATTAGTTTTCCAATGGAAGATCCAAGCATAATGTTGGACATAATATAGCACTGCACCTTACAGACCTATGGTAGGCTCTTTCTACTAAACAATCTCATCTCAAAATCTCTGGTTATGGGCCTGTTTTTTTTAAGTGTGTGTGATTTTCGGAAAAGCAATGTGCAAGAAGATTTCAAGGATGTGATGGTTTTGAAATTATTAGACTGGCCGAGCTGTGGCGCAGCTGGCTAGTAACCAGCTGCTATAAATCACTACTGACCGAGAGGTCATGAGTTCGAACCCCGGGTCGGGTTAAGCCTCCGACCATTAATAGCCCTGGCTTGCTGTTGACCTATGCAGCCCCGAAAGACAGTTGTACCTGTCAATTAGGGAAATTTAGGGATGCTTCATGCGGGAGGCTAATTTACAACACCATAAAACTGCCAGCAAAACACGAGGAAAGGAATGAGGAAGTACAGCCACTACTGGACGGTGAAGCAACAGCTCCCCCTGTGGCCGGAATCGTGAAGCTGTAAAAATGTTAAAAATGCCTCTGAGTCTGTCTAATGTATGTGGTTTGTCTGTTGGCATTGAATGTTTGCCATATATGTGTTCATTGTAATCCGCCCTGAGTCCCCTTCGGGGTGAGAAGGGTGAAATATAAATACTGTAAATAAATAATAAATAGACTGCAGTTACTTCTGTTAGTAGAACATCTTCTCAACATAACACTAATGAGACTTTGCAGTTGTATAAAAGGAAGGGAATATGTTTGAAAAAGGTGAGCAACACATTAGGTTAAGATCCATTGTTATTGTGTAAATTAAAGTCATTTTTTCCTGTCTTTCCGAAAAAGAATGAAAACGTGGTTATGGGACCAGGCTTTTGAGCAAGAGTAGCAGCAGAAATGAGATATGAATATATGACTCACTGACAGACCCCATCTGGACATGAAAAGTGCCTCAAATGTACATTTAAATGTATAATTATGACAGTTTTTAATGTATGTTCTTAACTTTTTGGAATTTTTAATTTTATTGGATTTTAAATTTGATGTAAACTGTTTTTTGGTGTAGATGTTTATATTGTAAGCCACCCTGAGTCCCCTGATGGGTGAGAAGGGTGGGGTGGAAGTGATGTAATAAATAAATATTAATAAATTTTTGACTTATGGTGACCCTAAAATAAACCTATTATGGGGTTTTCTGGGACTAACTGAGTGACTCACCCAAACTCACCAAGTAGGTTTCCATGATTGGGAATTTGAATCCTGATCCCCAGAGTTGTGGTCAGATGTTAAACTGCTATGTTATGCTGGCTTACCTAAGAGGCATGTTGTTGTTTATTCGTTCGGTCACTTCCGATTCTTCATGACCTCATGGACCAGCCCACGCCAGAGCTCCCTGCCAGCTGTTGTCACCCTCAGCTCCTTCAAGGTCAAGCCAGTCACTTCAAGGATATTATCCATCCATCTTGCCCTTGGTTGGCCTCTCTGCCTTTTCCCTTCCATTTTGCTACCTAAGAGGCATACTCGGTTGCTTTTCTTAAGAGGAGCAGAACCCGCCCCCCGCCCCAATGATCTTATTTCAACTAAACAAATGTAATAACTGCCTCTGATTGACATGAAAATAAAAAGCTTATTTTATATGTATTTTAGGAATATGAAATTGTCTACAGTCCCTTTTATTAGTTGAACATTTCACAGAGTAAGGATAATGAGATTTTGCAATTCGAATGGAGGAAGGGAATGTGTTTGCAAAGGAAAGCAGCGCAATGGGTTAAGAGGCATGATCAGTTGCTTTTCTTTAGTGAAGCAGAAAAAGAAAAGGCCATAATGATCTTATTTCAGCTACACAAATGCAATAAGTACCACTGACTGATGTGAAAATAAAAAGCTAATATTCTATTATGTATTGCTTCCAAAATGTTCTAAGACTACAATCCTTGTTTATGAGCACACTCTGTGAAATTCAATGAGATATACTTGCAAGCATACAAGCAGAGGACAGCAGTGTAAGGCACGACGTGGCAATTGTCTAGAGTTCTTTCTGATTCCTGATCCCAAATTACTGTTTTCAGGATTGGGAATCAAATGAAAAACTAGGCCAATATCTATTTGTTTGTGTATTTTTCATAACAATTTATCATGTTTTAATTTTACCCTCAAGGTTGGGAGAAATTTTAGTCCATTTTAAGAGTTTGGGCAGAAATCTCACCACTCACCAGGGATTTTCAGTCCCTGTATATGAGGTGAAAGGAGGGTGAAGAGTCTATGATCAGTTATATTCTCTTCTCTCGGGCTCTTTTCCTTGTTGAAGACACTAATGCTTTTGAATGAGCATTTTAAAAATATTAGGCATTAATCAATTTGAATGGAACCAGGGCACAATCCAAATCACTGAATCTGTTCCTGAATTGAATTAGGAAAGTGAAGGAGATGGGGCAATGGCGAGGGGGAAAATCTCTCACAACCCTTATAATGTTTGTGTTTACGTTATTGAATACTACACTTAACCTACATCTCCACTACTGAGAGGCTGTAACCACCACAGCAATTTATACAGCCCACAGGTCTCATAAACGAAGCGAGGCTTTCACATATTGACCCTTAAAGTATTTTGTATGCACTGCAGATGCAATTGAGTTACAGTCCTATAATGTAAGAGCATGAGAAAGGGATAAAGAGCTGAAAGGGAAAGTTTTTCTAGTGTCTTTACTGGAATCGGGTAAATTTGTATTTTTTTGAAGTATGATTCAGATTTTCTATTTGCATCTCATAAAAACAGTTTTGCTATATTGGATTCCACAGTGGAAAAAAGATAGAAGATATACAGTAAGACCCTCGTATATGTGTGTGAGTATGGTTACTTGAAACCATGGATACAACTGAACACCACTAAATTATCTGACTTCCAATCCCAGCTTACCATAGAGTTGCCCTAGAGGACTTAGTGATCCCTAAAGAGGTTTCCTACCTAGCAATCTGCCATGTTCTCAAGCACAACTCTAGGGTAACTTCCAAGTGTACCATATAATCACATGAAGGATATATAAAATTCCAGAGATACTATTTTTTCCAAGTGTGGATAACTGAAATCATAGATACGGGTTCTGCCAGGCATGTAGCCGGGGGGAGGGGGAGGGGTTAGGGGTTCAAACCACCTCCGAAATTTTTCAGGTTAAAAAAAAACCTGGTTTATTTATGAATTTTAACTGGTTAACCAAATTCCCATGCCAAGTCTATGAGACGCAAAAAATTACGAGTCCCTCCAGGAACTATCTCAAGCAGATATTGACAGGTCTGTAGCCGGGGGTGGGGGGTGGGGTGGGGTTAGGGGTTCAACCCCCCCCCCCACGAAATTTTCAAAACCCCCTCCGAATTTTTTTTCTTGCTATGGCCCTGGGGTTCTGCAATTATGAACGTCTTACTCTATATTCTACTATACTATATGATTCCCCCCTTCTCTCTCATTCATCACTTTGGGGGCTGCTTCTCCCCTTGAGTATACTTGCACACTCAACAATACAATCTGTCGCTTTTACACAGGAGTGAGTCTCATTTCATGTAATAAAGTTTACCCGTTCTATATCCACTCTTGTACCCTTCCCCATTCCTCATATATTTGCAATAAAATTATATGAATAAATAAATAAATTATAAAGTTTACCCCAATGAGAGTTTAACACTGCAATCTAAACCTTCAGTGGAGATGTGTTGCCGAAGGATTTCATGGCCGGGATCACAGGGTTGTTGTATGTCTTTCAGGATGTGTGGCCATGTTCCAGAAGTATTCTCTCCTGATGTTTCGCCCACATCTACGGTCAGCGAAAGACAAGAGGGATTCTCTCTCCTCTGCAGGAATCTACCGGATACCATGCAGCTGTGGACAAGTCTACATAGGGACCACCAAACACGAGTCAAAGAACATGAAAGGCACTGCAGACTAATTCAACCAGAGAAATCAGCCATAGCAGAACAGAAAGGAGGAAACCATGAAAATGAACAAAATCTGGCTACCAGTATTAAAAAACTCAAAAATCAAAACAGTAGATGAGAAGCAACACTCTGAGGGCAGAGGAGCCCCAAGGACGGCTAATGACTCTTAACAAAGGATGCCCCCCAGACAAGAGACAAACCTTTCCAATGCTAATTAGGGTGATTAACTGAAACATTAACTCTGGCTTCCAACTGACAAAGGACTCTTGTCACACCCTAGACTTTCCACAGATATATATATATATTTCCTTCCTTGCCCAGTTTATCCATGCCTCACAGCCTCTGAGGATGCCTGCCATAGATGTAGGCGAAACTTCAGGAGAGAATAATTCTGGAACATGGCCACACAGCCCGAAAGACATACAACAACCCTTCAGTGGAGATGTCTCTCCATATATACAATTTTGGCACTGCAACTTTATAGATCCTGTAGTAAACATAATCATTTGTTAAGAGGGCTGTAGTGATTCTGGGCATTGTATTTTTTAAAAAAATCAAATTCTGGTGGTGAGGATACCATGGACAAGGGCTTCTCAATGGAGATGCCAAACTCTTGCTGAACCCTTTCCTCAGTGCATTTGTTTGACTCAATCCCCATCTACCTTTTATGTCGGAATGCTATTGCAGTGTTCCCTCCCTACTTTGCGGTTCGCTTTTCACTCCCTCTTTGCTTCACGTTTTTTTTCTGAGAGGTGTACATGTACAGAAGATGCCAGTTTCCCTTTTGTGCATGTGCCCTCCCTCTTGTTGGCATCTAGCTGGGCTACTCTAGATGCCAACGAGAAGGAGGCACATGCACAAAAGGGAAACTGGCAGGTGCTGGAGAGGAAGAAGTGCAGTAAGAAGGCTTGCAAAGGGGAGAAAAGCCACCTAACTACTAATATTAAAAGGTAAAGGTTTCCCCTGACGTTAAGTCCAGTGATGTCTGACTATGGGGGTTGGTGCTCATCTCCATTTCTAAGCCGAAGAACCGGCGTTGTCCGTAGACACCTCCAAGGTCATGTGGCTGGCATGACTGCATGGAGCGCCGTTACCTTCCTGCCAGAGCAGTACCTATTGATCTACTCACATTGGCATGTTTTCGAACTGCTAGGTTGGCAGAAGCTGGAGCTAACAGTGGGCGCTCACTCCGCTCCCGGGATTTGAACCTGGGACCTTTCGGTCTGCAAGTTCAGCAACTCGGTGCTTTAATACACTTTGCCACCGGGGTATACAAAGTTATGTCCACAAGTGTCCCTAATTATAACAATTAAAAATACTGTCTTTTATTTTTTTAAAATAGTATTTTTAAGCATTGCTGTCTGGCAGTTCAGCAAATGCCTTTTGTAATGCAATTTAGGGATTATAAAACAATTATTTAGTGAAGAGAAAAATAATAATTACTATGGTAGCAAGACTTCCCTAATTATAGTTACTCTGAAAATGAATTATTTGTGGCCTAGATAGAAACAGGGAGACAGGGAGCAGATAATAAAGGAAGAGAGGCAATGTGAAAAATTGGCAAAAGGTTTAAGGGTATATATTTGACTTTACATTAGGCATAGGTTGATTCCTCTTAATGTGAAATGCTTGGAACCAGAAGCTTCTTGGATTTTGGATTTTTGGGGATTTTGGAGTCCCTGTATTTTAATAGACATAAAATACAGTATGTACAAGAGATCTGTGGGGAGCCTGTGAACAAATTAGTAGGAATGCCATCACAGTTGTTTATTCTGCTCACCTTTCTTTCAGCCCAGCAGCCCCTTAATGATTGGCAGAGTGAAGGGAAACATCAACGACATGAGCAGAGAAGGAGGAAAAGAAGGAGGAGGTGGAAAGGCAACGAGGAGGAGAATATAGAGGCAATAGGAGTGTAGGGAGAAGGAGAAAGAGCATATGCCAGCCCTGCTCCCTTTCGTGCCTCCTGGCTAAGAACCTCCGGGCTAAGGCCCGGGCTGTGGCGCAGGCTGGAGAGCAAGCCAGCTGCAACCAGCTGCAATGAATCACTCTGACCAGGAGGTCATGAGTTCAAGGCCCGCTCGGAGCCTATGTTTGTCTTGTCTTTGTTCTATGTTAAAAGGCATTGAATGTTTGCCTATATGTGTAATGTGATCCGCCCTGAGTCCCCTTCGGGGTGAGAAGGGCGGAATATAAATACTGTAAATAAATAAATAAATAAATAAATAAATAAATAAACAAACATTTCTTGGGCATCTGGCCAGTGGAGAGCAGTCCCCACCTTAACTCGGGAGATCCAGTCCTGCTCCCAGAAGGAGGCACAAAAGTGGTGGTTCTTCCTTTTGGTGAGTGAAGTTTCAGCACAAACACAAGATGGTCTATGCACAAAGAAAATATGTCCAAATAGCATATAGTATTTTTAAAGTTCCCCGTACAAAGCTCAATTTGGCAGTACCAGACAAAGTGAAAAGGAGCAACAGCTCTAACACAAAAGTTATCCAAGTCTGATATTGCTTCCAATGTATATAGGCTTCAAGGATACAAAGTCCATGAAAACATCTTCCAAACAAAGTAAACAGACGGTTGGTCATGTTGCTGTATGCTGGAATGAAGAAAATAAAGATGGAGCACCGCTCTCAAAAAAGTCTTCGCAAGTAAAGTCCAACTCCCGAAGAAGGGGATTTTCTCTCTGAAACAGGGTACAAAAATACCCGGGAACCCCTGTAGACTTGGGACTTTATTTGGACTTTACATAACTCTATGTATTGTATAGAACTGTATTGTATTGTATTGTATTATTTATATTGTGAGCTGCCCCAAGTCCTTTTGAGAGGTGGGGCGGGATATAAATAAAGATTATTATTATTATTATTATTATTATTATTATTATTATTACAGTAGAGTCTCACTTATCCAACCTTCCCTTATCCAACATTCTGTATTATCCAACGCAGTTCTGCCTTTTAGTAGTCAATGTTTTTGTAGTCAATGTTTTAAATTCATTGTGATATTTTAGTGTTAAATTTGTTAATACAGTAATTACAACATAGTACTACTGAGCACCAAACATCATGTTATACAACAAATTTGACAGAAAAAGTAGTTCAATCATAGAATCATAGAATCATAGAATAGTAGAGTTGGAAGAGACCACATGGGCCATCCAGTCCAACCCCCTGCTAAGAAGCAGGAAATCGCATTCAAAGCACCCCCGACAGATGGCCATCCAGCCTCTGCTTAAAAGCCTCCAAAGAAGGAGCCTCCACCACGGAACTCTCTCCCCAGTGCATTTTGGTTGCCCAATAGGTAAAGGTAAAGGTTTCCCCTGACGTTAAGTCCAGTCATGTCTGACTCTGAAGGTTGGTGCTCATCTCCATTTCTAAGCCAAAGAGCTGGCGTTGTCCATAGACATCTCCAAGGTCATGTGGCCGGCATGACTGCATGGAGCGCCGTTACCTTCCCGCCGGAGCGGTACCTATTGATCTACTCACATTTGCATGTTTTCGAACTGCTAGGTTGGCAGGAAGGTTGCCCAATGGTTACTGCTTTTTTGGAGGATTTTGGCACGTTTTATTTTGCTGTATGGCCAACACAGCCATACAACAAAAGTTTCTTCTTATTATATTGAAGAAAATTTTTTCAAGTATCCATGTTTAATATTTTGAATGTGCAAAAGTACCTTTAGGTGAAAACCAATATGCAGAAGTATTATATTTTGCACTACATTTTTCTACACATTATTTTTATTAACCTTCATAAATCCATAAGATTTAAGGCTTATTGTTTTTAAACCAATTCTTAGACATGAGTCAGTCGCAAGGCATTTGAAAATAATTAGAATCCAAATTCTTGATTTTTTTTCAAATTGTGGATGTTATATTTCTTTTATTGTATTTGTTTAGTTCTGCTATCTGCTGGCATGTCAGCTCATGATGCTTGACAGCCCAGTATACTCAGTTCCAGTTAGATCATTGCAAGGTCTTCAATCAGATTAGGGATTTTGTTATGATTGTCTAGTTTCTTACAATCCATTTCCTTTAAAGCAAATCTACCAGTAATGCCAAGCAGAATCAAAGCACAGAATGATATATACATAGAGGTACATACACATACACAGACAAATAAATGTGCAGATCACAAATGTAGAATATTTGTATCATTATTTTTAATAGTAGTCATATATCTTCTGTATAACTAGTTCCTAGTTATAGATTTATTATGGTGTGTATTAGGCCTGACTAGGGCTGAGCATAGCATGGTGCTTCAGATGTTGGTGGACTGCAATTCCCATCAGCCCAAGAGAGCATAGCCAAATGGGAAGCATGCTGGGAGTTGTAGTCCAACAACATCTGGAGGGCCACACCAACAAATCCAATGAATATGAGATGAGAAACACTTTAGGATACAAAACCGATCCTCATTAATGCTCAATCACAGTGCTACTGGAATATTTCTCCGACAGTTACATTATAATTTCAGCACTTAATTCACTGGACACTGAGTGAGGGAATGTTTCAAATTAAATTATTGATTCGGTAGAAACCTCAGCTAAAATGTCAACAAACTCTTTGCTCTTTTTCAAACCTCTGATGTGGAGAGATCAATAGCAAGGACTTCAAATTATGTTTGTTTTCCTTGAATATGCCTGTCTCAATATTCATAGAAATAAAATATCAATAAACGGTTGATCTGAGCTATAAAGGTTAGATAATGGGGGGAAAGTTAACTCTTAAAGTAGTTTTTTGGGGCTGGTAATGTTTTTGAATCCCTTAAACCACAGAAAGGAAGCAAAAGAATGAGCTCTGTAAGTGAGTTTTATCATTTTCTCACTTCCAAAGAGGGTTGCTCCCTCTTCCTTTTTCATTATGTTTGACACAGTAGTTGAAAGTAAAAAAAAAATGCCTCTTAAAATTAAAATGAACTATAGGTAACAAATTCTTGGCTGGAATCCTATTGAGGGACTTTCATCTCTAAACTAGAAGCTACATAGGGACTCTAAATATGAAACATTCATATATGCATCACTCTGAGTTACAAACTTATAGTTGCCCTACAGGATTCAAGCCCTTTTTTTCAATACAGTAGATTCTCGCTTATCCAACGTAAACGGGCCGGCAGAACGTTGGATAAGTGAATAAGTTGGATAATAAGGAGGGATTAAGGAAAATCCTATTAAACATCAAATTAGGTTATGATTTTACAAATGAAACACCAAAACATCATGTTATACAACAGATTTGACAGAAAGGTAGTTCAAATCGCAGTAATGCTATGTAGTAATTACTGTATTTACAAATTTAGCACCAAAATATTATGATGTATTGAAAACACTGACTACAAAAATGCATTGGATAATCCAGAACGTTGGATAAGTGAGACTCTACTGTAACTAAGGAATTTACAGCAACTAAGGATTGCAAAGTGATGAGGCATAACTTGCCCGTAAGTTGCTGTAACTAGTTTTAGTTTTTATTACAGTGTGTTTCCAGTCTCACTTCTTGAGTATTTCATGGTTTTGGGTACTATAGGCAAAAGATAGGCTTTTAAAATATTCTGAAAATAGTTGTCAGTTACTCTTGAATAGTGAGATGTGAGACGTGGGACTTTGCAATGCCAACTCATTATATTAATAGCAGTTTCTAACTTCTTCGAATTCTTTTTCACACATATTAATCCAAATGTATGTAGTAGATGGGGCAAAAAACCCCAATTGCTTTGAATCATAGAATCATAGAATAGTAGAGTTGGAAGAGACCTCATGGGCCATCCAGTCCAACCCCTGCCAAGAAGCAGGAAATCGCATTCAAAGCACCCCCGACAGATGGCCATCCAGCCTCTGTTTAAAAGCTTCCAAAGAAGGAGCCTCTCTGAGTTCATTGGATAGGTTTCAGGCTAAGAAGTTTGCATAATGTCATACGGACTTCAGTGGATCATGACTTGATCTGAAAATTGAACTATAAAGGCCTTTGTTTGATCCGACAGGACTCTTTTTAAAAATGTTCAAGAGATATGAAAGCTAGGTATGTGTTGGCAGGGGTGTTGATTATTTGTTTTCAGACTTCCACTTGTCTTCCCCCCCCCCCTTTGCCCTTGCATCCTATTTTTAAAGAAGTGTTGTAAACAAGGGAAGCTTATTGCTTCAGATGTACTGACAAAAGGTCTCTGATCACAGTGTGCAAAGCAGAACATCAACTAACCTCATTTTGCCAAAATAATGAGCTCAAAATACATTATGGGGAGTTTAGTGATGACATTCAGAATTTATAAACCTCTGGGGGAATGATTAAGCTGACATTTTGATGACCACCGTATCTCCCACCATTCCCAAGGATCCTCTGACTTTCAGGAGCACATCACTCCCGCTGCTCCCAATGTTTCTTCCTGTTGTTGATGATGTTGTTGCACGTCCTACAACATGTCACAAATAAAAACCATGACACATGTGCCAAACAATATCAAAATTTGGTCAAGACAGCAAAAGTTATTATTGGGGAAAACACCTACACACATGGGGGAGGCTGCAGCAGTTTGTTTTTTCTCGAGCCTCCTCTCCCCTTGTTAAGTCAGTTGGGTGCCAACTATTGTTGCACATTAAAGTCAATTTGCAGCAGTTGAAATAAGCAGAGGACAAAAGAGTAACGTGAGAGGACAAGGAGGGAATTTGGAACATTTTAGAAGCATCTGAAAATACATGATAACAAAGGATTAATTGTGATGGTCCCTGCCAAAATAGGATATTTAGGGCACTTGCTATTCTTGTTGTTGTTAAGGACTAAAGAAGAAAGGATGAGATGGGAAACTCCATTCCATAAATGGAATTCTATCCCTTCCTCTGAAGAGAACTTGGATCTATTTGTTGAAGGGAAATGAAAAGAAAATAATCTTCTTTCATTCATTTCAGAACCTAGCCACTCAAGGCTTCTTCAAAATATTTTACGAACCAATACTGCATGAGACTCTGTGACAGAATTATCTGAATCAGAACTAGGCAAAATTCATAGGATTTGTCAGTAGGGTGTTTACAGTTGACCTTAAGCTGAATATTATAAGTACAGTAGAGTCTCACTTATCCAAGCCTCACTTATCCAAGCCTCTGGATTATCCAAGCCATTTTTGTAGTCAATATTTTCAATATATCGTGATATTTTGGTGCTAAATTCATAAATACAGTAATTACAACATAACATTAGTGTGTATTGAACTTCTTTTTCTGTCAAATTTGTTGTATAACATGAGGTTTTGGTACTCAATTTGTAAAAACATAACCCAATTTGATGTTTAATAGGCTTTTCCTTAATCCCTCCTTATTATCCAAGATATTTGCTTATCCAAGGCTCTGCCGGCCCATTTAGCTTGGATAAGTGAGACTCTACTGTATTTGTTGAAGGGAAATGAGAAGAAAATAATCTTCTTTCATTCATTTCAGAACTTAGCAACTCAAGGCTTCTTCAAAATATTTTACTAACCAATACTGCATGAGACTTTTTGACAGAATTATCTGAATCAGAACTTAAGCAAAATTCATAGGACTTGTCAGTAGGGTGTTTACAGTTGACCCTTAAGCTGAATATTATCAGTACAGTAGAGTCTCACTTATACAAGCCTCGCTTATCCAAGCTTCTGGATTATCCAAGCCATTTAATAATTAAGTAAGTTAATAATTTTTAACTGTTTTATAGCGCATTGTACAATTTTTATATATGTGTTTTATTGTAAGCTGCCCTGAGTCCCCCGTTGGGTGAGAAGGGCGGGATATAAATATTGTAATAAATAAATAAATATTGTAATTTTTGTAGTCAATGTTTTCAATATATCATGATATTTTGGTGCTAAATTCGTAAATACCGTAATTACAACACAACATTACTGCGTATTGAACTACTTTTTCTGTCAAATTTGTTGTATAGCATGATGTTTTGGCACTTAATTTGTAAAATCATAACCTAATTTGATGTTTAATAGGCTTTTTCTTAATCCCTCCTTATTATCCAAGATATTCACTTATCCAAGCTTCTGCCGGCCCGTTTAGCTTGGATAAGTGGGACTCTACTGTAGTTTAAATTTCTACTTCAGTTACATTTAAGGTATTCCCACCATCCAGGATGTTACTTTTGTTCCTTTTTTTTTTGGCTGAACTCAAGAGTTTGAATGAATGACTATTTTGGACTTCAGCTCCCACATAGCATTTCTAGAAGAGCCACATTTCCCCCTTTCTCTTTCAAGATGCTTAGAAGGCCATCTAGTTAATCAATCACCTTCCAGTTTTCATTCTCTGGATGTCACCATCTTACATCTCTATTTCAGAAAATCTTTACATAATGCTTGTCTGCATGGTAGAGTAGATTTCCAATATGGCACCAATGAAAAGTGTGTATGCATTTCATCTCAGACTTTATATGTGTTGCATATAAAATAGGTTGAACCACCAGCTTTTAAGGAATCCATAATACAGGCCGAACAATTTTTGTCTGGAAATCTGAAATACTTTAAAAACTGAAATTGTCTGCACGGGTGGCTGAAGAATTGACAGTTTTAGTTTCTGTTGGTCCTATTAGTCATGTCAACAACTAAGGACAAAACTGTTGATTGCTATTTGCCAGGAGCAAACTAGGAAAAGGGGTATTTCCATGAAATAATTTTGTGAGTTTCAGACATGTCAGGTTGGGCAATGTCAGATACAGAAATGAGCTTAGCTAGATGGAACAAGATTAATTCAGTACAGTGATTATTGTGTTCATGCAAGAGTCAAATACAGTAGAGTCTCACTTATCCAAGCCTTGCTTATCCAATGTTCTAGATTATCCAAGCCATTTTTGCAGTCAATGTTTTCACTATATTGTGATATTTTGGTGCTAAATTAGTAAATACAGTAATTACAACATAACATTACTGCTTATTGAACTGCCTTTTCTGTCAAATCTTTTGTAAAACATGATGTCTTGGTGGTTAATTTGTAAAATCATAACCTAATTTGATGTTTAATAGGCTTTTCCTTAACCTCTCCTTATTATCCAACATATTCGCTTATCCAAGCTTCTGCTGGCCTGTTTAGCTGGATAAGTGAGACTCTACTGTATCTCTAAAATATAACATTACCTCAGTTAATTTTTCCAAGTTGTATTCCTATGTGCCCTTTAAGCAGAAGTAGCATTGTACTTCAGCCTGGATATGATTGATTATTCTAATTTTACTGGGCAAATACAGTTTCGTGACCTTTAATGCTCACAACATCATGTTGCTGTGGACTCTTAAATAACAACACAGATTCTGGTAAAGGCAGATTATGCCAAGCCAGTCATCCATGTATGTGAATTGTAATGAGAGAACACAAATGTCTGCAATATAGTCATACACCACCATGAGACCCCATAATATAGGGCAATTTTTTTAAAAAATCTATCCTTAAATTTTGCTCATTTATTATAGGATCCTCTTGCTTTATATTCACAGTCCTACTATCAATTTTCATGCTCCACTTTGCATAATAGAAACCCTGATTTTAGTCTTCCAGCCAATTTCAACATCTGTCCTGTGAGGTTTTCCCTGTTTAAATACACGCATCCCTCCAGATATAAATCTGGCCTTTCTAATCAGGACATTTAAAGTATCTCCAAACAGACACATAAGTGCAGAGCCCATTAAAAAGATGACAGCATACTGGGACTCAACAGAGATGGACAATTTATCCTAAAGAAAAGCATGACTGATATCATTGCAGTGCTAGGATTCTCTCTTTGGAGAACAGAAGTTGCCTCCCAGTTTTTGAAATCTTCATTGCTTCTGAATTGAAAAGTGTCCCTCAAGCCACTCTAATTGAATCACAATGTGCTTTCTGAGCAGTACACTCATAGACAGAAGGCTGAAAGAGATATAAAAGGTCCAACTGAAGGGCCTATTCATTTGCAATGGATGAAGATTTCCTTAGAATCCGATGGAAGTATTAGTAATCTGGAGAAGAGCTGGCCCTATCATTAAGTACAGTGAGCCATCTATATCGGGCACCAAATTTTGGATGTTAAGAAAGGACAGATGATACTCAGTTGTTTAATTTCTTATTGTGACATTTATATATGGAGAGAAGAGTCTGTGCCGAAATCATACCACTACCTTCCATTCTATACACACTTTGACTATGGTAATTTTGGAAGTCATTATTTCCTGCTCTGATTTAGGTAGCAAAATATCTTGGGCCAAACCTGTTTGCCAATGAACCTCCATGCAAGACTCAACAATTTTCTGAAGCACTGAATCATTATTTGGGCTATATGGCAACAACACAACGAAAGGGAGATATCATATTTTAAAGGTAAAGGTAAAGGTTTCCCCTGACGTTAAGTCCAGTCATGACCGACTCTGGGGGTTGGTGCTCATCTCCATTTCTAAGCTGAAGAGCCAGCGTTGTCTGTAGACACCTCCAGGGTCATGTGGCCAGCATGATTACATGGAACGCCGTTACCTTCCCGCCGGAGTGGTATCTATTGATCTACTCACATTTTGCATGTTTTTGAACTGCTAGGTTGGCAGAAGCTGGAGCTAATAGCGGTTGCTCACTCCACTCCCCGGATTAGAACCTGTGACCTTTCGGTCTGCAAGCAGCAGCTCAGCGCTTTAACACACTGTGCTACTGGGGGCTCCTCATCATATTCTAGGCTCCATCCCTTCTGGGGTTTAGAAAGAAGTTGAAGACCTGGCTATGTGTGCAAGCGTTTAATGAATGAACTCAGCGTTGACATGGATTGGATTAAGGCTCTTGCACAAGGTCTGATGGATGATTGGCATATATATTCGGCATTGCACTGTGTTAAATCTTCTATATATTGTATTTTACTATGTTATTTAACTATTTTAACTGTTTTATTATTTTATTGTATTATGATATACTGTTAGTGATCCTGCCAGTTGTGTAAGCTGCCCTGAGTCCCCTCGGGGAGAAGGGCGGGGTAGAAATATCGGAAAATAAATAAATAAATAAATAAATAAATAAATATTCTAGGGGAGATCTATTTTCAACCCTATTTGGATGTTCTTCACCATATCATCTTGAAACCTGGAGCCTCTTTCCTTACAAGAGAAGCCCCATTTCCTTACAAGAGAAGCCTCATTTTTAGGGGGAAAAGATTTCCATGACTCCTTTTTGTGGGAGCAAGATCCATAAGATTGTAGGTTCCTTTTTCATGTGAACAGGAACATCTTTAGATAGATTGCTTTCCATGTGAGGAAAGGGGGCAAGGCTAGACTGTCTCCTGATCTTGAAGAAAGCACTTGGTCAGGGCTTCCCCCGTAGGATAGGGTGTTTAGTCCCTTTAATGGATTGTACTGGAAGTTGACTGAATATGTTTTGGAAATTAAAATGGATAATAACACAGCCTGATTTGAGGTGAAATGCCACGAGCACACCCTTCCAGTAAGCCTTCACATATTTTCATCTAATGGGTAATTTCCAAACTGCTTTAAAATTGCTAATAATAATGCTTTCATGATGTGACAATTTCTGATGTTGCTTGGTGCATAGTGAGATGAAGAATTATGAAAAAAAAAACATTTTAGGTGTGGTAAATGAGGCTCACACAAGCATATTGTTTTGGTTGTTGATGATACAGTAGAGCCTCACTTATCCAACATTCGCTTATCGAATGTTCTGGATTATCCAATGCATTTTTGTAGACAATGTTTTCAATACATCGTGATATTTTGGTGCTAAATTCGTAAATAAAGTAATTACTACATAGCAGTACTGCGTATTGAACTACTTCTTCTGTCCAATTTGTTGTATAACATGATGTTTTGGTGCTTAATTTGTAAAATCATAACCTAATTTGATGTTTAATAGGCTTCTCCTTAATCTCTCCTTGTTATCCAAGATATTCGCTTATCCAACATTCTGCCAGCCCGTTTATGTTGGATAAGTGAGACTCTACTGTACTTTGATTATAAACTATGAGAAATAAACCTCAATTCTACATTTGACGGTACATAATTCTCAAGCTTCAGGAGACAGTTTAGAGTTCTGATTTTTTGGGGGGTAAAATGACAGAAATGCACAGCAGCAAATCGTATGCTTTGTCAGTTGCTAAACCTGCCTATTTTTCTATTTTATTTTTTAAAATAAAAAAATCATTTAATGACAATGTATTCATAGATTATTATTTGGGGGGGGGTGCTTTCAAAAAGCGGAAACAGTCAGTGCTGTCTTGTTGACATGATCTTTGAGGGTGAGCCAAACATTGATATGTAGACAGATTGGTTCTGTTTGAAAGAACAAAAGTAGTTTGTCTGCAGAACTTGCTTCTAAATTGGTATATTTGAGTATTGATTCATAGGATCATAGATCTGGAAAGAGATCCCAAGGACAATCCCATCCAATCTTCTGCTATGGCAATATACATAATCAAAGCACTCCCACTTAGATGACCACTTTGATCAAGTATGGGCAAACTTTTTTGCCTTGGGGCTGCATTGTGGGCCCGGTCAGGAGGGCAGAGCTGGGAAAATGGGTAGCATAAGGATCTGGCAGGCCGTCACTGCTATATGCCAAGAGGACAGGGAAAATGAGGAGGGCCTGATGTAAGCTCCCAGAGGACCATATCCCAGGCCTTAGTTTTTCCCATGCCTGACTTAGATGTTTAAAACCTCCAGAGAAGGAGACTCAACCACACTCTGTGACAGCATATTCCACTGTTGAAAAACTCTTAACATCAGGACATTATTTCTAATGTTAAGGTAGAATCTCTTTTTCTGGAGTTTGAATCCATTACTTTGAATGAGGGTTGAATGAAAAGTAATGCCTCCGCCTTCATTACTTCGGTTTGGATGGGAATATTTTAATAAATCAAACGCAGAAATAATCTTTAGAATGTGCTCTTTAACTACCACTATTCACTTTTCCACATAATCACAGAAAATTGGATACATTTCTGCCAACGATGAAGCCATCACAGAAGAAGTCAACACTCCGCATCCAGCGTCTCACAGTACCCATCGTGCACAGATCTTCTGATAGCCAAGCTAAGCAATAATGTGACCCACACATTTATGTGAAATGCCGATTATGCTTGAAATTTCTCTCTGAGTGATACGATGATCATCCTGAATCAATCTGTCAACCTTTTGCTTGTGAAACCCGGTGGTTGCTGTCACAGGACATCCAACTCTTTGTTTGTCATGCAAGTCAGATCTTCCCACCTCAACATCTTTAAACTTACTCACCCAATGATGCACAGTACTCACATCAACACAATCACCATAAAAGCTTGCATTCTCTGATGAATCTCCTTTGGGGTGACACCTTCTGCTGTCAAGAGTTCAATGACTGCATGTTGCTTAAGTCGCATTGACTGACTGTCTGCGCAGGGTTCCATACTTAGCACTTTAACAACACAATCGTTCAATGCTAAGGCTTCCCGTCAAATGGAACTATAGAGGAGAGTCTACTGAACAAACCAGTACCTGACACATACCAGTACTGCCATCTGTCGAGGAGTTATGAAGGTGGAGGCATTACTTTTCATTAAACCCTCATATCCTAGGGATCTTCTACATTGATTACGTAGGTCGATTTAGACTTCGTTTAGGAGAAATGATTTTGCTGTGCGAATGTTTAGCTTAACATGTCTGGAACAGGTTTGAGGCCAGGAAGATAATTTAATTTGCCAGGAAACTGGCATCAAAGCAGTATCACTGGAGAATGCATTTCCCAACTTCTGGAACTAGTGCTCTGAAGGCATAAGGGGCATGGGGAGGAAAGTGACAGCAGCAAAGGTCCTAGGAGATCAATTCGCCCCTTGCTGCTCAGCTATGCCCTTGGGATGTCCTTCAGCAGCTCCCCACGTACCCACCCCCTCTTTCTGAAGTTTAAAATGGGTTTCAGCATGAGCAGGTCTCTGTAAAGCACTTCACGTTCCGTGGAGCTGATTTCGTCATGCAATGCGGTTTAGATTTAGGACTCATTGAAGCACATTAAGGGGTTTAACTTGCACTTTCCCTGAGTTTGCGTGATGTGCTTTAAAGGCCTTCATACACACCACAGCACACTTTGGTGACAAGTGCTTTGTAGCTGCTGTAGTTTGAAGATAGCGTCAAACTGGTTTATAAGGTCAGAGTAGATTTGCCACTAGTCCCTAGAATAGCTGAAAACAAGCCTGCTATTCCAAATTGCAGGCAGAATGCAGTGAGATGATTTGCATGTGTTGTCTATCTATATTTTCTTCAACCTAATGCCATAATTGGGCAGACTGAAGAACTGCAGAACTAACTTCTTTTTACTGAGCTGCACCAGCTAGGATCTGGCACAAAAGACTTGCAATTTGTTTTGCGTAGTCTTCTCAGAAAAAAAGCCAGTCCTAGTTACTATAAGCTTTCTTGGTTTCAGCATTATAGCTTCAGGCACTTAAGGTAAGCTGTGGTGTCAGTCACTTTGTGGTTGCTGTTAGTAGCCAACCAGGAGTCAAACAATTTCTTGCCAGTCTATTGCCACTCACCCAAAGCAGCTCTACCAGAAGGTCCCAATTTATCTTCCATCCATCCCTGTCTTGAGTTATTACTACTTGAATGAACAATAGCACAATATCCAAACTTCCATTTGTCAGGGTGAAGAAAGCATGGATGCACTGTTGCTGGATCTGAATTCCCTTTATCTGTAGTTATCCTGGGTAAAGCTTATGGGAGTTTTCCATTGCAGCTATGACATCTCTCAATTCTACCTCCAGAATCCTAACTTTGAGGCCTTACAGGCTTCTTAAAGCAGAGATACTGGAGAGTGGGGTGATGAGTGAATGACATGTCCAATCTTCTGTGGATTACAAACTGGTCATGTTGGGAACCTGTCACATATGTATCTCTAAGCACCCCACAAACAGGAGAGGGCTGAACACATTTATCACCACCCCAGTATCCACAACCTTTGAAATAGCTATGTTGAGGGGCTGCAGTGCTCCAGAGGTGGAGTTTTTTTTTTTTTTTGGGTGGGGGCACTTCTGATAATTACAATCCTGCAATTATATCAGATGTTACTTCTGTTGTTAGTTAGGTTAGTCTGGGAAATCTCAGTGCAGGCAGAAGTTGCTCCCCTGCTTGGCAATGGATATCCTGACACACCCTTGAAAGATGTCTTGAGTAGACAGAGCTTCTATCCTTTTTATACTTAAAAAACACAGTTGAACAATATTTTTAGTATGACCAACCAAGATGCCACAGGAGACTGAAAGTTTTTAACTGTTCCAAAACTTTTATTAGGCTAGATCAGTGATTCCCAAAGTGGGTGCTACCGCCCCCTGGTGGGCGCTGCAGCAATCCAGGGGAGCGGTGATGGCTACAGGTACATATATCTTTCTGTTTAATTGCTCTTGAAATTTTTAAAAAATTAATTTCCAGGGCGCTGAATAATATTTTTTTCTGGAAAGGAGGCGGTAGGCCAAATAAGTTTGGGAACCACTGGGCTAGATCAAAGATGGGAACTGTACAGCTCTCCCAAGTTGTTGGACTACAACTCCCATTACCAGTCCTACCAGCATAAGCAGTGGTGAGAAATACTGGGAACTTCAGTCCGACAGCATCAAGGGGCGCTTGGTTCCCAATAGCGGACTAAATGGTCCAAGAGTGATGCATAGAAGAAGAATGTTTCTGCAAGGGTATCTTACATCATTGCAATTCCTGGTCTTTGTTTTCTTTTCTCAGTTATTTTTATAGAAATAAGTGCTTTATCAATGTTTGGAGACATGAAAGGCTAGAGAAGACAAAATCTTTTAAATTGTTTTATTGAAGTTGATGGTATCTTCTGTTTTTATTGGGGGTTTTCCTTCTGCTCTTCATAAATTATCAAAAGCAAAGAAAATGTTTTTTGGGATCTTGCAGTCCCACTTATAACAAAAATAAAAAAGCATATTCTATTTATTTTCAGAATAAACTGTACAGGTAATATATTAGATATTGTATCCATGCCAATCCAAATGATGCAGAATTCATTTTATGATCCTAAAGTTGTGGCGCAGTGTGTTAAAGCGCTGAGCTGCTGACCTTGCAGACTGAAACGTCTCAGGTTCAAATCCCGGGAGCGGAATGAGCGCCCGCTGTTAGCCCCAGCTTCTGCCAATCTAGCAGTTCGAAAACATGCAAATGTGAGAAGATCAATAGGTACCGCTCCGGCAGCAAGGTAACGGCGCTCCATGCAGTCATGCCGGTCACATGACCTTGGAGGTGTCTACGGACATCGCCAGCTCTTCGGCTTAGAAATGGAGATGAGCACCAACCCGCAGAGTCAGTCACGACTGGACTTAACGTCAGGGGAAAACCATTACCTACCTAAAGTAGAAAAGTGGCTTCCAAGCTACGAAGGGTGCTCAGATTGCATTTCCCCCTGTTTTTCTGAAAATTTCCAATTTTTTTCTGAAGAAAAATGGGGAGGAACTATTTTTCTTCCATGACTTAAAATTTTCTGAATAGTTTACACTTCTAAAAACTGAGAAGCTCCACGTAACCTGATATTTCTATATCAGTAGACTGGCATTGTTTCCAGAACCTCTCTGTATTTAAATAGATGGATTTTTCTCTCCATATCTAGATCTCTGGTTATGATGACACACAGATGTGCCTCTCCGAGGGAGTCTCTGAAATCCCTTTTAGCCTCCAGCAATTATGTTCATCCAGCTGGACTGTTAGATTGGATGAACATGCCTTAACCTTGTTACTTGCCATACTGCCACTTAGAAGTAAATCAGCATGAAACTCTGCTTAACAATTTTTCTGCCCGATGAGATCAGAAGAGAACCGAATGAGCTGATTTGTGTTTCAAAAGCAATGGGTTTTCTTGTCCAACATCTCGGTATTTCATTCAGATTTACAACAAAGGGGTGTGGAAAATTATTTCTGCTGAAACTAGGAGAATGCCTTCATGTAGAAAATGAACCCTGGACACCATTTACCAAATGACAGCTGATCATGTCATGCGGTTAAGGAGTGTTCCTGGTTAGTAAACCAAATATATTTAGCATCCTTCCTACTGGCAATGTTAGCCCAGATCTGAAGACTACGAAAGTAACTTTGGACAGTAGTAGTAAATATTGGTTAGAAAAAAATTCCATCAGCCTTCTATCTGCCAACCTAGCAGTTCAAAAACATGCCAATGTGAGCCGATCAATAAGTACCACTCCGGTGGGAAGGTAACGGCGCTCCATGCAGTCATGCCGGCACATGACCTTGGAGGTGTCTATGGACAATGCCGGCTCTTTGGCTTAGATATGGAGATGAGCACCAACCCCCAGAGTAAGACATGACTGGACTTAACATCAAGGGAAAACCTTTACCTTTACTATATCTGGCCAGGTCATGAAATTATGCTCCCTAAGTAAAAAGACAGGATCACCCACCCACCTAAGCATGCACACACCTTTCTCCTTCCAACAGACTACTGAATTGTATATCTTTAATGGTCATGGGAAATCACTCTCCATTGCACTAGAGAGCAGCAAGCTTGCTTAGAAATGGTAGACCAGGTTGTCTAGGGACCTCATCACATTCAGGATGAAAGCGGGGCAAATCTGGCAGGCAGAGTGGGAACCCGTTACCCTGCATTGTACACAGCACCCCCTTCCCTATCCTACGGGGGAAGCCCTGACCAAGTGCTTTCTTCAAGATCAGGAGACAGTCTAGCCTTGCCCCCTTTCCTCACATGGAAAGCAATCTATCTAAAGATGTTCCTGTTCACATGAAAAAGGAACCTACAATCTTATGGATCTTGCTCCCACAAAAAGGAGTCATGGAAATCTTTTCCCCCTAAAAATGAGGCTTCTCTTGTAAGGAAATGGGGCTTCTCTTGTAAGGAAAGAGGCTCCAGGTTTCAAGATGATATGGTGAAGAACATCCAAATAGGGTTGAAAATAGATCTCCCCTAGAATATTTATTTATTTATTTATTTATTTATTTATTTTCCGATATTTCTACCCCGCCCTTCTCCCCGAGGGGACTCAGGGCAGCTTACACAACTGGCAGGATCACTAACAGTATATCATAATACAATAAAATAATAAAACAGTTAAAATAGTTAAATAACATAGTAAAATACAATATATAGAAGATTTAACACAGTGCAATGCCGAATATATATGCCAATCATCCATCAGACCTTGTGCAAGAGCCTTAATCCAATCCATGTCAACGCTGAGTTCATTCATTAAACGCTTGCACACATAGCCAGGTCTTCAACTTCTTTCTAAACCCCAGAAGGGATGGAGCCTAGAATATGATGAGGAGCCCCCAGTAGCACAGTGTGTTAAAGCGCTGAGCTGCTGCTTGCAGACCGAAAGGTCACAGGTTCTAATCCGGGGAGTGGAGTGAGCAACCGCTATTAGCTCCAGCTTCTGCCAACCTAGCAGTTCAAAAACATGCAAAATGTGAGTAGATCAATAGATACCACTCCGGCGGGAAGGTAACGGCGTTCCATGTAATCATGCTGGCCACATGACCCTGGAGGTGTCTACAGACAACGCTGGCTCTTCAGCTTAGAAATGGAGATGAGCACCAACCCCCAGAGTCGGTCATGACTGGACTTAACGTCAGGGGAAACCTTTACCTTTACCTTTAAAATATGATATCTCCCTTTCGTTGTGTTGTTGCCATATAGCCCAAATAATGATTCAGTGCTTCAGAAAATTGTTGAGTCTTGCATGGAGGTTCATTGGCAAACAGGTTTGGCCCAAGATATTTTGCTACCTAAATCAGAGCAGGAAATAATGACTTCCAAAATTACCATAGTCAAAGTGTGTATAGAATGGAAGGTAGTGGTATGATTTCGGCACAGACTCTTCTCTCCATATATAAATGTCACAATAAGAAATTAAACAACTGAGTATCATCTGTCCTTTCTTAACATCCAAAATTTGGTGCCCGATATAGATGGCTCACTGTACTTAATGATAGGGCCAGCTCTTCTCCAGATTACTAATACTTCCATCGGATTCTAAGGAAATCTTCATCCATTGCAAATGAATAGGCCCTTCAGTTGGACCTTTTATATCTCTTTCAGCCTTCTGTCTATGAGTGTACTGCTCAGAAAGCACATTGTGATTCAATTAGAGTGGCTTGAGGGACACTTTTCAATTCAGAAGCAATGAAGATTTCAAAAACTGGGAGGCAACTTCTGTTCTCCAAAGAGAGAATCCTAGCACTGCAATGATATCAGTCATGCTTTTCTTTAGGATAAATTGTCCATCTCTGTTGAGTCCCAGTATGCTGTCATCTTTTTAATGGGCTCTGCACTTATGTGTCTGTTTGGAGATACTTTAAATGTCCTGATTAGAAAGGCCAGATTTATATCTGGAGGGATGCGTGTATTTAAACAGGGAAAACCTCACAGGACAGATGTTGAAATTGGCTGGAAGACTAAAATCAGGGTTTCTATTATGCAAAGTGGAGCATGAAAATTGATAGTAGGACTGTGAATATAAAGCAAGAGGATCCTATAATAAATGAGCAAAATTTAAGGATAGATTTTTTAAAAAAATTGCCCTATATTATGGGGTCTCATGGTGGTGTATGACTATATTGCAGACATTTGTGTTCTCTCATTACAATTCACATACATGGATGACTGGCTTGGCATAATCTGCCTTTACCAGAATCTGTGTTGTTATTTAAGAGTCCACAGCAACATGATGTTGTGAGCATTAAAGGTCACGAAACTGTATTTGCCCAGTAAAATTAGAATAATCAATCATATCCAGGCTGAAGTACAATGCTACTTCTGCTTAAAGGGCACATAGGAATACAACTTGGAAAAATTAACTGAGGTAATGTTATATTTTAGAGATACAGTAGAGTCTCACTTATCCAGCTAAACAGGCCAGCAGAAGCTTGGATAAGCGAATATGTTGGATAATAAGGAGAGGTTAAGGAAAAGCCTATTAAACATCAAATTAGGTTATGATTTTACAAATTAACCACCAAGACATCATGTTTTACAAAAGATTTGACAGAAAAGGCAGTTCAATAAGCAGTAATGTTATGTTGTAATTACTGTATTTACTAATTTAGCACCAAAATATCACAATATAGTGAAAACATTGACTGCAAAAATGGCTTGGATAATCTAGAACATTGGATAAGCAAGGCTTGGATAAGTGAGACTACTGTATTTGACTCTTGCATGAACACAATAATCACTGTACTGAATTAATCTTGTTCCATCTAGCTAAGCTCATTTCTGTATCTGACATTGCCCAACCTGACATGTCTGAAACTCACAAAATTATTTCATGGAAATACCCCTTTTCCTAGTTTGCTCCTGGCAAATAGCAATCAACAGTTTTGTCCTTAGTTGTTGACATGACTAATAGGACCAACAGAAACTAAAACTGTCAATTCTTCAGCCACCCGTGCAGACAATTTCAGTTTTTAAAGTATTTCAGATTTCCAGACAAAAATTGTTCGGCCTGTATTATGGATTCCTTAAAAGCTGGTGGTTCAACCTATTTTATATGCAACACATATAAAGTCTGAGATGAAATGCATACACACTTTTCATTGGTGCCATATTGGAAATCTACTCTACCATGCAGACAAGCATTATGTAAAGATTTTCTGAAATAGAGATGTAAGATGGTGACATCCAGAGAATGAAAACTGGAAGGTGATTGATTAACTAGATGGCCTTCTAAGCATCTTGAAAGAGAAAGGGGGAAATGTGGCTCTTCTAGAAATGCTATGTGGGAGCTGAAGTCCAAAATAGTCATTCATTCAAACTCTTGAGTTCAGCCAAAAAAAAAAGGAACAAAAGTAACATCCTGGATGGTGGGAATACCTTAAATGTAACTGAAGTAGAAATTTAAACTACAGTAGAGTCCCACTTATCCAAGCTAAACGGGCCGGCAGAAGCTTGGATAAGTGAATATCTTGGATAATAAGGAGGGATTAAGAAAAAGCCTATTAAACATCAAATTAGGTTATGATTTTACAAATTAAGTGCCAAAACATCATGCTATACAACAAATTTGACAGAAAAAGTAGTTCAATACGCAGTAATGTTGTGTTGTAATTACGGTATTTACGAATTTAGCACCAAAATATCATGATATATTGAAAACATTGACTACAAAAATTACAATATTTATTTATTTATTACAATATTTATATCCCGCCCTTCTCACCCAACGGGGGACTCAGGGCAGCTTACAATAAAACACATATATAAAAATTGTACAATGCGCTATAAAACAGTTAAAAATTATTAACTTACTTAATTATTAAATGGCTTGGATAATCCAGAAGCTTGGATAAGCGAGGCTTGTATAAGTGAGACTCTACTGTACTGATAATATTCAGCTTAAGGGTCAACTGTAAACACCCTACTGACAAGTCCTATGAATTTTGCTTAAGTTCTGATTCAGATAATTCTGTCAAAAAGTCTCATGCAGTATTGGTTAGTAAAATATTTTGAAGAAGCCTTGAGTTGCTAAGTTCTGAAATGAATGAAAGAAGATTATTTTCTTCTCATTTCCCTTCAACAAATACAGTAGAGTCTCACTTATCCAAGCTAAATGGGCCGGCAGAGCCTTGGATAAGCAAATATCTTGGATAATAAGGAGGGATTAAGGAAAAGCCTATTAAACATCAAATTGGGTTATGTTTTTACAAATTGAGTACCAAAACCTCATGTTATACAACAAATTTGACAGAAAAAGAAGTTCAATACACACTAATGTTATGTTGTAATTACTGTATTTATGAATTTAGCACCAAAATATCACGATATATTGAAAATATTGACTACAAAAATGGCTTGGATAATCCAGAGGCTTGGATAAGTGAGGCTTGGATAAGTGAGACTCTACTGTACTTATAATATTCAGCTTAAGGTCAACTGTAAACACCCTACTGACAAATCCTATGAATTTTGCCTAGTTCTGATTCAGATAATTCTGTCACAGAGTCTCATGCAGTATTGGTTCGTAAAATATTTTGAAGAAGCCTTGAGTGGCTAGGTTCTGAAATGAATGAAAGAAGATTATTTTCTTTTCATTTCCCTTCAACAAATAGATCCAAGTTCTCTTCAGAGGAAGGGATAGAATTCCATTTATGGAATGGAGTTTCCCATCTCATCCTTTCTTCTTTAGTCCTTAACAACAACAAGAATAGCAAGTGCCCTAAATATCCTATTTTGGCAGGGACCATCACAATTAATCCTTTGTTATCATGTATTTTCAGATGCTTCTAAAATGTTCCAAATTCCCTCCTTGTCCTCTCACGTTACTCTTTTGTCCTCTGCTTATTTCAACTGCTGCAAATTGACTTTAATGTGCAACAATAGTTGGCACCCAACTGACTTAACAAGGGGAGAGGAGGCTCGAGAAAAAACAAACTGCTGCAGCCTCCCCCATGTGTGTAGGTGTTTTCCCCAATAATAACTTTTGCTGTCTTGACCAAATTTTGATATTGTTTGGCACATGTGTCATGGTTTTTATTTGTGACATGTTGTAGGACGTGCAACAACATCATCAACAACAGGAAGAAACATTAGGAGCAGCGGGAGTGATGTGCTCCTGAAAGTCAGAGGATCCTTGGGAATGGTGGGAGATACGGTGGTCATCAAAATGTCAGCTTAATCATTCCCCCAGAGGTTTATAAATTCTGAATGTCATCACTAAACTCCCCATAATGTATTTTGAGCTCATTATTTTGGCTTATTAGCAGTTCTATACTGGCAAAATGAGGTTAGTTGATGTTCTGCTTTGCACACTGTGATCAGAGACCTTTTGTCAGTACATCTGAAGCAATAAGCTTCCCTTGTTTACAACACTTCTTTAAAAATAGGATGCAAGGGCAAAGGGGGGGGGAAGACAAGTGGAAGTCTGAAAACAAATAATCAACACCCCTGCCAACACATACCTAGCTTTCATATCTCTTGAACATTTTTAAAAAGAGTCCTGTCGGATCAAACAAAGGCCTTTATAGTTCAATTTTCAGATCAAGTCATGATCCACTGAAGTCCGTATGACATTATGCAAACTTCTTAGCCTGAAACCTATCCAATGAACTCAGAGAGGCTCCTTCTTTGGAAGCTTTTAAACAGAGGCTGGATGGCCATCTGTCGGGGGTGCTTTGAATGCGATTTCCTGCTTCTTGGCAGGGGTTGGACTGGATGGCCCATGAGGTCTCTTCCAACTCTACTATTCTATGATTCTATGATTCAAAGCAATTGGGGTTTTTTGCCCCATCTACTACATACATTTGGATTAATATGTGTGAAAAAGAATTCGAAGAAGTTAGAAACTGCTATTAATATAATGAGTTGGCATTGCAAAGTCCCACGTCTCACATCTCACTATTCAAGAGTAACTGACAACTATTTTCAGAATATTTTAAAAGCCTATCTTTTGCCTATAGTACCCAAAACCATGAAATACTCAAGAAGTGAGACTGGAAACACACTGTAATAAAAACTAAAACTAGTTACAGCAACTTACGGGCAAGTTATGCCTCATCACTTTGCAATCCTTAGTTGCTGTAAATTCCTTAGTTACAGTAGAGTCTCACTTATCCAACGTTCTGGATTATCCAATGCATTTTTGTAGTCAGTGTTTTCAATACATCATAATATTTTGGTGCTAAATTTGTAAATACAGTAATTACTACATAGCATTACTGCGATTTGAACTACCTTTCTGTCAAATCTGTTGTATAACATGATGTTTTGGTGTTTCATTTGTAAAATCATAACCTAATTTGATGTTTAATAGGATTTTCCTTAATCCCTCCTTATTATCCAACTTATTCACTTATCCAACGTTCTGCCGGCCCGTTTACGTTGGATAAGCGAGAATCTACTGTATTGAAAAAAAGGGCTTGAATCCTGTAGGGCAACTATAAGTTTGTAACTCAGAGTGATGCATATATGAATGTTTCATATTTAGAGTCCCTATGTAGCTTCTAGTTTAGAGATGAAAGTCCCTCAATAGGATTCCAGCCAAGAATTTGTTACCTATAGTTCATTTTAATTTTAAGAGGCATTTTTTTTTTACTTTCAACTACTGTGTCAAACATAATGAAAAAGGAAGAGGGAGCAACCCTCTTTGGAAGTGAGAAAATGATAAAACTCACTTACAGAGCTCATTCTTTTGCTTCCTTTCTGTGGTTTAAGGGATTCAAAAACATTACCAGCCCCAAAAAACTACTTTAAGAGTTAACTTTCCCCCCATTATCTAACCTTTATAGCTCAGATCAACCGTTTATTGATATTTTATTTCTATGAATATTGAGACAGGCATATTCAAGGAAAACAAACATAATTTGAAGTCCTTGCTATTGATCTCTCCACATCAGAGGTTTGAAAAAGAGCAAAGAGTTTGTTGACATTTTAGCTGAGGTTTCTACCGAATCAATAATTTAATTTGAAACATTCCCTCACTCAGTGTCCAGTGAATTAAGTGCTGAAATTATAATGTAACTGTCGGAGAAATATTCCAGTAGCACTGTGATTGAGCATTAATGAGGATCGGTTTTGTATCCTAAAGTGTTTCTCATCTCATATTCATTGGATTTGTTGGTGTGGCCCTCCAGATGTTGTTGGACTACAACTCCCAGCATGCTTCCCATTTGGCTATGCTCTCTTGGGCTGATGGGAATTGCAGTCCACCAACATCTGAAGCACCATGCTATGCTCAGCCCTAGTCAGGCCTAATACACACCATAATAAATCTATAACTAGGAACTAGTTATACAGAAGATATATGACTACTATTAAAAATAATGATACAAATATTCTACATTTGTGATCTGCACATTTATTTGTCTGTGTATGTGTATGTACCTCTATGTATATATCATTCTGTGCTTTGATTCTGCTTGGCATTACTGGTAGATTTGCTTTAAAGGAAATGGATTGTAAGAAACTAGACAATCATAACAAAATCCCTAATCTGATTGAAGACCTTGCAATGATCTAACTGGAACTGAGTATACTGGGCTGTCAAGCATCATGAGCTGACATGCCAGCAGATAGCAGAACTAAACAAATACAATAAAAGAAATATAACATCCACAATTTGAAAAAAAATCAAGAATTTGGATTCTAATTATTTTCAAATGCCTTGCGACTGACTCATGTCTAAGAATTGGTTTAAAAACAATAAGCCTTAAATCTTATGGATTTATGAAGGTTAATAAAAATAATGTGTAGAAAAATGTAGTGCAAAATATAATACTTCTGCATATTGGTTTTCACCTAAAGGTACTTTTGCACATTCAAAATATTAAACATGGATACTTGAAAAAATTTTCTTCAATATAATAAGAAGAAACTTTTGTTGTATGGCTGTGTTGGCCATACAGCAAAATAAAACGTGCCAAAATCCTCCAAAAAAGCAGTAACCATTGGGCAACCTTCCTGCCAACCTAGCAGTTCGAAAACATGCAAATGTGAGTAGATCAATAGGTACCGCTCCGGCGGGAAGGTAACGGCGCTCCATGCAGTCATGCCGGCCACATGACCTTGGAGATGTCTATGGACAACGCCAGCTCTTTGGCTTAGAAATGGAGATGAGCACCAACCTTCAGAGTCAGACATGACTGGACTTAACGTCAGGGGAAACCTTTACCTTTACCTATTGGGCAACCAAAATGCACTGGGGAGAGAGTTCCGTGGTGGAGGCTCCTTCTTTGGAGGCTTTTAAGCAGAGGCTGGATGGCCATCTGTCGGGGGTGCTTTGAATGCGATTTCCTGCTTCTTAGCAGGGGGTTGGACTGGATGGCCCATGTGGTCTCTTCCAACTCTACTATTCTATGATTCTATGATTCTATGATTGAACTACTTTTTCTGTCAAATTTGTTGTATAACATGATGTTTGGTGCTCAGTAGTACTATGTTGTAATTACTGTATTAACAAATTTAACACTAAAATATCACAATGAATTTAAAACATTGACTACAAAAACATTGACTACTAAAAGGCAGAACTGCGTTGGATAATACAGAATGTTGGATAAGGGAAGGTTGGATAAGTGAGACTCTACTGTAATAATAATAATAATAATAATAATAATAATAATAATAATAATAATCTTTATTTATATCCCGCCCCACCTCTCAAAAGGACTTGGGGCAGCTCACAATATAAATAATACAATACAATACAATACAGTTCTATACAATACATAGAGTTATGTAAAGTCCAAATAAAGTCCCAAGTCTACAGGGGTTCCCGGGTATTTTTGTACCCTGTTTCAGAGAGAAAATCCCCTTCTTCGGGAGTTGGACTTTACTTGCGAAGACTTTTTTGAGAGCGGTGCTCCATCTTTATTTTCTTCATTCCAGCATACAGCAACATGACCAACCGTCTGTTTACTTTGTTTGGAAGATGTTTTCATGGACTTTGTATCCTTGAAGCCTATATACATTGGAAGCAATATCAGACTTGGATAACTTTTTCACATTGCTGTTGCTCCTTTTCACTTTGTCTGGTACTGCCAAATTGAGCTTTGTACGGGGAACTTTAAAAATACTATATGCTATTTGGACATATTTTCTTTGTGCATAGACCATCTTGTGTTTGTGCTGAAACTTCACTCACCAAAAGGAAGAACCACCACTTTTGTGCCTCCTTCTGGGAGCAGGACTGGATCTCCCGAGTTAAGGTGGGGACTGCTCTCCACTGGCCAGATGCCCAAGAAATGTTTGTTTATTTATTTATTTATTTATTTATTTACAGTATTTATATTCCGCCCTTCTCACCCCGAAGGGGACTCAGGGCGGATCACATTACACATATAGGCAAACATTCAATGCCTTTTAACATAGAACAAAGACAAGACAAACATAGGCTCCGAGCGGGCCTTGAACTCATGACCTCCTGGTCAGAGTGATTCATTGCAGCTGGTTGCAGCTGGCTTGCTCTCCAGCCTGCGCCACAGCCCGGGCCTTAGCCCGGAGGTTCTTAGCCAGGAGGCACGAAAGGGAGCAGGGCTGGCATATGCTCTTTCTCCTTCTCCCTACACTCCTATTGCCTCTATATTCTCCTCCTCGTTGCCTTTCCACCTCCTCCTTCTTTTCCTCCTTCTCTGCTCATGTCGTTGATGTTTCCCTTCACTCTGCCAATCATTAAGGGGCTGCTGGGCTGAAAGAAAGGTGAGCAGAATAAACAACTGTGATGGCATTCCTACTAATTTGTTCACAGGCTCCCCACAGATCTCTTGTACATACTGTATTTTATGTCTATTAAAATACAGGGACTCCAAAATCCCCAAAAATCCAAAATCCAAGAAGCTTCTGGTTCCAAGCATTTCACATTAAGAGGAATCAACCTATGCCTAATGTAAAGTCAAATATATACCCTTAAACCTTTTGCCAATTTTTCACATTGCCTCTCTTCCTTTATTATCTACAAAAGGCATTTGCTGAACTGCCAGACAGCAATGCTTAAAAATACTATTTTAAAAAAATAAAAGACAGTATTTTTAATTGTTATAATTAGGGACACTTGTGGACATAACTTTGTATACCCCGGTGGCAAAGTGTATTAAAGCACCGAGTTGCTGAACTTGCAGACCGAAAGGTCCCAGGTTCAAATCCCGGGAGCGGAGTGAGCGCCCACTGTTAGCTCCAGCTTCTGCCAACCTAGCAGTTCGAAAACATGCCAATGTGAGTAGATCAATAGGTACTGCTCTGGCGGGAAGGTAACGGCGCTCCATGCAGTCATGCCAGCCACATGACCTTGGAGGTGTCTATGGACAACGCCGGTTCTTCGGCTTAGAAATGGAGATGAGCACCAACCCCCATAGTCAGACATCACTGGACTTAACGTCAGGGGAAACCTTTACCTTTTAATATTAGTAGTTAGGTGGCTTTTCTCCCCTTTGCAAGCCTTCTTACTGCACTTCTTCCTCTCCAGCACCTGCCAGTTTCCCTTTTGTGCATGTGCCTCCTTCTCGTTGGCATCTAGAGTAGCCCAGCTAGATGCCAACAAGAGGGAGGGCACATGCACAAAAGGGAAACTGGCATCTTCTGTACATGTACACCTCTCAGAAAAAAAACGTGAAGCAAAGAGGGAGTGAAAAGCGAACCGCAAAGTAGGGAGGGAACACTGCAATAGCATTCTGACATAAAAGGTAGATGGGGATTGAGTCAAACAAATGCACTGAGGAAAGGGTTCAGCAAGAGTTTGGCATCTCCATTGAGAAGCCCTTGTCCATGGTATCCTCACCACCAGAATTTGATTTTTTTTAAAAATACAATGCCCAGAATCACTACAGCCCTCTTAACAAATGATTATGTTTACTACAGGATCTATAAAGTTGCAGTGCCAAAATTGTATATATGGAGAGACATCTCCACTGAAGGGTTGTTGTATGTCTTTCGGGCTGTGTGGCCATGTTCCAGAATTATTCTCTCCTGAAGTTTCGCCTACATCTATGGCAGGCATCCTCAGAGGCTGTGAGGCATGGATAAACTGGGCAAGGAAGGAAATATATATATATATCTGTGGAAAGTCTAGGGTGTGACAAGAGTCCTTTGTCAGTTGGAAGCCAGAGTTAATGTTTCAGTTAATCACCCTAATTAGCATTGGAAAGGTTTGTCTCTTGTCTGGGGGCCATCCTTTGTTAAGAGTCATTAGCCGTCCTTGGGGCTCCTCTGCCCTCAGAGTGTTGCTTCTCATCTACTGTTTTGATTTTTGAGTTTTTTAATACTGGTAGCCAGATTTTGTTCATTTTCATGGTTTCCTCCTTTCTGTTGAAGTTGTCCACATGCTTGTGGATTTCAATGACTTCTCTGTGTAGTCTGACATGATAGTTGTTGGAGTGGTCAAGCATTTCTGTATTGTCAAGTAATATACTGTGTCCAGGTTGGTTCATCAAGTGCTCTGCTATGGCTGATTTCTCTGGTTGAATTAGTCTGCAGTGCCTTTCATGTTCTTTGACTCGTGTTTGGTGGTCCCTATGTAGACTTGTCCACAGCTGCATGGTATCCGGTAGATTCCTGCAGAGGAGAGAGAATCCCTCTTGTCTTTCGCTGACCGTAGATGTGGGCGAAACATCAGGAGAGAATACTTCTGGAACATGGCCACACATCCTGAAAGACATACAACAACCCTGTGATCCCGGCCATGAAATCCTTCGGCAACACATCTCCACTGAAGGTTTAGATTGCAGTGTTAAACTCTCATTGGGGTAAACTTTATAATTTATTTATTTATTCATATAATTTTATTGCAAATATATGAGGAATGGGGAAGGGTACAAGAGTGGATATAGAACGGGTAAACTTTATTACATGAAATGAGACTCACTCCTGTGTAAAAGCGACAGATTGTATTGTTGAGTGTGCAAGTATACTCAAGGGGAGAAGCAGCCCCCAAAGTGATGAATGAGAGAGAAGGGGGGAATCATATAGTATAGTAGAATATAGAGTAAGACGTTCATAATTGCAGAACCCCAGGGCCATAGCAAGAAAAAAAATTCGGAGGGGGTTTTGAAAATTTCGTGGGGGGGGGGTTGAACCCCTAACCCCACCCCACCCCCCACCCCCGGCTACAGACCTGTCAATATCTGCTTGAGATAGTTCCTGGAGGGACTCGTAATTTCAGTTCGAAAACATGCAAATGTGAGAAGATCAATAGGTACCGCTCCGGCAGCAAGGTAACGGCGCTCCATGCAGTCATGCCGGTCACATGACCTTGGAGGTGTCTACGGACATCGCCAGCTCTTCGGCTTAGAAATGGAGATGAGCACCAACCCGCAGAGTCAGTCACGACTGGACTTAACGTCAGGGGAAAACCATTACCTACCTAAAGTAGAAAAGTGGCTTCCAAGCTACGAAGGGTGCTCAGATTGCATTTCCCCCTGTTTTTCTGAAAATTTCCAATTTTTTTCTGAAGAAAAATGGGGAGGAACTATTTTTCTTCCATGACTTAAAATTTTCTGAATAGTTTACACTTCTAAAAACTGAGAAGCTCCACGTAACCTGATATTTCTATATCAGTAGACTGGCATTGTTTCCAGAACCTCTCTGTATTTAAATAGATGGATTTTTCTCTCCATATCTAGATCTCTGGTTATGATGACACACAGATGTGCCTCTCCGAGGGAGTCTCTGAAATCCCTTTTAGCCTCCAGCAATTATGTTCATCCAGCTGGACTGTTAGATTGGATGAACATGCCTTAACCTTGTTACTTGCCATACTGCCACTTAGAAGTAAATCAGCATGAAACTCTGCTTAACAATTTTTCTGCCCGATGAGATCAGAAGAGAACCGAATGAGCTGATTTGTGTTTCAAAAGCAATGGGTTTTCTTGTCCAACATCTCGGTATTTCATTCAGATTTACAACAAAGGGGTGTGGAAAATTATTTCTGCTGAAACTAGGAGAATGCCTTCATGTAGAAAATGAACCCTGGACACCATTTACCAAATGACAGCTGATCATGTCATGCGGTTAAGGAGTGTTCCTGGTTAGTAAACCAAATATATTTAGCATCCTTCCTACTGGCAATGTTAGCCCAGATCTGAAGACTACGAAAGTAACTTTGGACAGTAGTAGTAAATATTGGTTAGAAAAAAATTCCATCAGCCTTCTATCTGCCAACCTAGCAGTTCAAAAACATGCCAATGTGAGCCGATCAATAAGTACCACTCCGGTGGGAAGGTAACGGCGCTCCATGCAGTCATGCCGGCACATGACCTTGGAGGTGTCTATGGACAATGCCGGCTCTTTGGCTTAGATATGGAGATGAGCACCAACCCCCAGAGTAAGACATGACTGGACTTAACATCAAGGGAAAACCTTTACCTTTACTATATCTGGCCAGGTCATGAAATTATGCTCCCTAAGTAAAAAGACAGGATCACCCACCCACCTAAGCATGCACACACCTTTCTCCTTCCAACAGACTACTGAATTGTATATCTTTAATGGTCATGGGAAATCACTCTCCATTGCACTAGAGAGCAGCAAGCTTGCTTAGAAATGGTAGACCAGGTTGTCTAGGGACCTCATCACATTCAGGATGAAAGCGGGGCAAATCTGGCAGGCAGAGTGGGAACCCGTTACCCTGCATTGTACACAGCACCCCCTTCCCTATCCTACGGGGGAAGCCCTGACCAAGTGCTTTCTTCAAGATCAGGAGACAGTCTAGCCTTGCCCCCTTTCCTCACATGGAAAGCAATCTATCTAAAGATGTTCCTGTTCACATGAAAAAGGAACCTACAATCTTATGGATCTTGCTCCCACAAAAAGGAGTCATGGAAATCTTTTCCCCCTAAAAATGAGGCTTCTCTTGTAAGGAAATGGGGCTTCTCTTGTAAGGAAAGAGGCTCCAGGTTTCAAGATGATATGGTGAAGAACATCCAAATAGGGTTGAAAATAGATCTCCCCTAGAATATTTATTTATTTATTTATTTATTTATTTATTTTCCGATATTTCTACCCCGCCCTTCTCCCCGAGGGGACTCAGGGCAGCTTACACAACTGGCAGGATCACTAACAGTATATCATAATACAATAAAATAATAAAACAGTTAAAATAGTTAAATAACATAGTAAAATACAATATATAGAAGATTTAACACAGTGCAATGCCGAATATATATGCCAATCATCCATCAGACCTTGTGCAAGAGCCTTAATCCAATCCATGTCAACGCTGAGTTCATTCATTAAACGCTTGCACACATAGCCAGGTCTTCAACTTCTTTCTAAACCCCAGAAGGGATGGAGCCTAGAATATGATGAGGAGCCCCCAGTAGCACAGTGTGTTAAAGCGCTGAGCTGCTGCTTGCAGACCGAAAGGTCACAGGTTCTAATCCGGGGAGTGGAGTGAGCAACCGCTATTAGCTCCAGCTTCTGCCAACCTAGCAGTTCAAAAACATGCAAAATGTGAGTAGATCAATAGATACCACTCCGGCGGGAAGGTAACGGCGTTCCATGTAATCATGCTGGCCACATGACCCTGGAGGTGTCTACAGACAACGCTGGCTCTTCAGCTTAGAAATGGAGATGAGCACCAACCCCCAGAGTCGGTCATGACTGGACTTAACGTCAGGGGAAACCTTTACCTTTACCTTTAAAATATGATATCTCCCTTTCGTTGTGTTGTTGCCATATAGCCCAAATAATGATTCAGTGCTTCAGAAAATTGTTGAGTCTTGCATGGAGGTTCATTGGCAAACAGGTTTGGCCCAAGATATTTTGCTACCTAAATCAGAGCAGGAAATAATGACTTCCAAAATTACCATAGTCAAAGTGTGTATAGAATGGAAGGTAGTGGTATGATTTCGGCACAGACTCTTCTCTCCATATATAAATGTCACAATAAGAAATTAAACAACTGAGTATCATCTGTCCTTTCTTAACATCCAAAATTTGGTGCCCGATATAGATGGCTCACTGTACTTAATGATAGGGCCAGCTCTTCTCCAGATTACTAATACTTCCATCGGATTCTAAGGAAATCTTCATCCATTGCAAATGAATAGGCCCTTCAGTTGGACCTTTTATATCTCTTTCAGCCTTCTGTCTATGAGTGTACTGCTCAGAAAGCACATTGTGATTCAATTAGAGTGGCTTGAGGGACACTTTTCAATTCAGAAGCAATGAAGATTTCAAAAACTGGGAGGCAACTTCTGTTCTCCAAAGAGAGAATCCTAGCACTGCAATGATATCAGTCATGCTTTTCTTTAGGATAAATTGTCCATCTCTGTTGAGTCCCAGTATGCTGTCATCTTTTTAATGGGCTCTGCACTTATGTGTCTGTTTGGAGATACTTTAAATGTCCTGATTAGAAAGGCCAGATTTATATCTGGAGGGATGCGTGTATTTAAACAGGGAAAACCTCACAGGACAGATGTTGAAATTGGCTGGAAGACTAAAATCAGGGTTTCTATTATGCAAAGTGGAGCATGAAAATTGATAGTAGGACTGTGAATATAAAGCAAGAGGATCCTATAATAAATGAGCAAAATTTAAGGATAGATTTTTTAAAAAAATTGCCCTATATTATGGGGTCTCATGGTGGTGTATGACTATATTGCAGACATTTGTGTTCTCTCATTACAATTCACATACATGGATGACTGGCTTGGCATAATCTGCCTTTACCAGAATCTGTGTTGTTATTTAAGAGTCCACAGCAACATGATGTTGTGAGCATTAAAGGTCACGAAACTGTATTTGCCCAGTAAAATTAGAATAATCAATCATATCCAGGCTGAAGTACAATGCTACTTCTGCTTAAAGGGCACATAGGAATACAACTTGGAAAAATTAACTGAGGTAATGTTATATTTTAGAGATACAGTAGAGTCTCACTTATCCAGCTAAACAGGCCAGCAGAAGCTTGGATAAGCGAATATGTTGGATAATAAGGAGAGGTTAAGGAAAAGCCTATTAAACATCAAATTAGGTTATGATTTTACAAATTAACCACCAAGACATCATGTTTTACAAAAGATTTGACAGAAAAGGCAGTTCAATAAGCAGTAATGTTATGTTGTAATTACTGTATTTACTAATTTAGCACCAAAATATCACAATATAGTGAAAACATTGACTGCAAAAATGGCTTGGATAATCTAGAACATTGGATAAGCAAGGCTTGGATAAGTGAGACTACTGTATTTGACTCTTGCATGAACACAATAATCACTGTACTGAATTAATCTTGTTCCATCTAGCTAAGCTCATTTCTGTATCTGACATTGCCCAACCTGACATGTCTGAAACTCACAAAATTATTTCATGGAAATACCCCTTTTCCTAGTTTGCTCCTGGCAAATAGCAATCAACAGTTTTGTCCTTAGTTGTTGACATGACTAATAGGACCAACAGAAACTAAAACTGTCAATTCTTCAGCCACCCGTGCAGACAATTTCAGTTTTTAAAGTATTTCAGATTTCCAGACAAAAATTGTTCGGCCTGTATTATGGATTCCTTAAAAGCTGGTGGTTCAACCTATTTTATATGCAACACATATAAAGTCTGAGATGAAATGCATACACACTTTTCATTGGTGCCATATTGGAAATCTACTCTACCATGCAGACAAGCATTATGTAAAGATTTTCTGAAATAGAGATGTAAGATGGTGACATCCAGAGAATGAAAACTGGAAGGTGATTGATTAACTAGATGGCCTTCTAAGCATCTTGAAAGAGAAAGGGGGAAATGTGGCTCTTCTAGAAATGCTATGTGGGAGCTGAAGTCCAAAATAGTCATTCATTCAAACTCTTGAGTTCAGCCAAAAAAAAAAGGAACAAAAGTAACATCCTGGATGGTGGGAATACCTTAAATGTAACTGAAGTAGAAATTTAAACTACAGTAGAGTCCCACTTATCCAAGCTAAACGGGCCGGCAGAAGCTTGGATAAGTGAATATCTTGGATAATAAGGAGGGATTAAGAAAAAGCCTATTAAACATCAAATTAGGTTATGATTTTACAAATTAAGTGCCAAAACATCATGCTATACAACAAATTTGACAGAAAAAGTAGTTCAATACGCAGTAATGTTGTGTTGTAATTACGGTATTTACGAATTTAGCACCAAAATATCATGATATATTGAAAACATTGACTACAAAAATTACAATATTTATTTATTTATTACAATATTTATATCCCGCCCTTCTCACCCAACGGGGGACTCAGGGCAGCTTACAATAAAACACATATATAAAAATTGTACAATGCGCTATAAAACAGTTAAAAATTATTAACTTACTTAATTATTAAATGGCTTGGATAATCCAGAAGCTTGGATAAGCGAGGCTTGTATAAGTGAGACTCTACTGTACTGATAATATTCAGCTTAAGGGTCAACTGTAAACACCCTACTGACAAGTCCTATGAATTTTGCTTAAGTTCTGATTCAGATAATTCTGTCAAAAAGTCTCATGCAGTATTGGTTAGTAAAATATTTTGAAGAAGCCTTGAGTTGCTAAGTTCTGAAATGAATGAAAGAAGATTATTTTCTTCTCATTTCCCTTCAACAAATACAGTAGAGTCTCACTTATCCAAGCTAAATGGGCCGGCAGAGCCTTGGATAAGCAAATATCTTGGATAATAAGGAGGGATTAAGGAAAAGCCTATTAAACATCAAATTGGGTTATGTTTTTACAAATTGAGTACCAAAACCTCATGTTATACAACAAATTTGACAGAAAAAGAAGTTCAATACACACTATTCAAGAGTAACTGACAACTATTTTCAGAATATTTTAAAAGCCTATCTTTTGCCTATAGTACCCAAAACCATGAAATACTCAAGAAGTGAGACTGGAAACACACTGTAATAAAAACTAAAACTAGTTACAGCAACTTACGGGCAAGTTATGCCTCATCACTTTGCAATCCTTAGTTGCTGTAAATTCCTTAGTTACAGTAGAGTCTCACTTATCCAACGTTCTGGATTATCCAATGCATTTTTGTAGTCAGTGTTTTCAATACATCATAATATTTTGGTGCTAAATTTGTAAATACAGTAATTACTACATAGCATTACTGCGATTTGAACTACCTTTCTGTCAAATCTGTTGTATAACATGATGTTTTGGTGTTTCATTTGTAAAATCATAACCTAATTTGATGTTTAATAGGATTTTCCTTAATCCCTCCTTATTATCCAACTTATTCACTTATCCAACGTTCTGCCGGCCCGTTTACGTTGGATAAGCGAGAATCTACTGTATTGAAAAAAAGGGCTTGAATCCTGTAGGGCAACTATAAGTTTGTAACTCAGAGTGATGCATATATGAATGTTTCATATTTAGAGTCCCTATGTAGCTTCTAGTTTAGAGATGAAAGTCCCTCAATAGGATTCCAGCCAAGAATTTGTTACCTATAGTTCATTTTAATTTTAAGAGGCATTTTTTTTTTACTTTCAACTACTGTGTCAAACATAATGAAAAAGGAAGAGGGAGCAACCCTCTTTGGAAGTGAGAAAATGATAAAACTCACTTACAGAGCTCATTCTTTTGCTTCCTTTCTGTGGTTTAAGGGATTCAAAAACATTACCAGCCCCAAAAAACTACTTTAAGAGTTAACTTTCCCCCCATTATCTAACCTTTATAGCTCAGATCAACCGTTTATTGATATTTTATTTCTATGAATATTGAGACAGGCATATTCAAGGAAAACAAACATAATTTGAAGTCCTTGCTATTGATCTCTCCACATCAGAGGTTTGAAAAAGAGCAAAGAGTTTGTTGACATTTTAGCTGAGGTTTCTACCGAATCAATAATTTAATTTGAAACATTCCCTCACTCAGTGTCCAGTGAATTAAGTGCTGAAATTATAATGTAACTGTCGGAGAAATATTCCAGTAGCACTGTGATTGAGCATTAATGAGGATCGGTTTTGTATCCTAAAGTGTTTCTCATCTCATATTCATTGGATTTGTTGGTGTGGCCCTCCAGATGTTGTTGGACTACAACTCCCAGCATGCTTCCCATTTGGCTATGCTCTCTTGGGCTGATGGGAATTGCAGTCCACCAACATCTGAAGCACCATGCTATGCTCAGCCCTAGTCAGGCCTAATACACACCATAATAAATCTATAACTAGGAACTAGTTATACAGAAGATATATGACTACTATTAAAAATAATGATACAAATATTCTACATTTGTGATCTGCACATTTATTTGTCTGTGTAT
The DNA here is from genome assembly GCF_035594765.1 of Anolis carolinensis. Classification (NCBI taxonomy): domain Eukaryota; kingdom Metazoa; phylum Chordata; class Lepidosauria; order Squamata; family Anolidae; genus Anolis; species Anolis carolinensis. The sequence goes on along the minus strand of NW_026943829.1, from coordinate 2,557,491 downwards.
GTGTATGTACCTCTATGTATATATCATTCTGTGCTTTGATTCTGCTTGGCATTACTGGTAGATTTGCTTTAAAGGAAATGGATTGTAAGAAACTAGACAATCATAACAAAATCCCTAATCTGATTGAAGACCTTGCAATGATCTAACTGGAACTGAGTATACTGGGCTGTCAAGCATCATGAGCTGACATGCCAGCAGATAGCAGAACTAAACAAATACAATAAAAGAAATATAACATCCACAATTTGAAAAAAAATCAAGAATTTGGATTCTAATTATTTTCAAATGCCTTGCGACTGACTCATGTCTAAGAATTGGTTTAAAAACAATAAGCCTTAAATCTTATGGATTTATGAAGGTTAATAAAAATAATGTGTAGAAAAATGTAGTGCAAAATATAATACTTCTGCATATTGGTTTTCACCTAAAGGTACTTTTGCACATTCAAAATATTAAACATGGATACTTGAAAAAATTTTCTTCAATATAATAAGAAGAAACTTTTGTTGTATGGCTGTGTTGGCCATACAGCAAAATAAAACGTGCCAAAATCCTCCAAAAAAGCAGTAACCATTGGGCAACCTTCCTGCCAACCTAGCAGTTCGAAAACATGCAAATGTGAGTAGATCAATAGGTACCGCTCCGGCGGGAAGGTAACGGCGCTCCATGCAGTCATGCCGGCCACATGACCTTGGAGATGTCTATGGACAACGCCAGCTCTTTGGCTTAGAAATGGAGATGAGCACCAACCCCCATAGTCAGACATCACTGGACTTAACGTCAGGGGAAACCTTTACCTTTTAATATTAGTAGTTAGGTGGCTTTTCTCCCCTTTGCAAGCCTTCTTACTGCACTTCTTCCTCTCCAGCACCTGCCAGTTTCCCTTTTGTGCATGTGCCTCCTTCTCGTTGGCATCTAGAGTAGCCCAGCTAGATGCCAACAAGAGGGAGGGCACATGCACAAAAGGGAAACTGGCATCTTCTGTACATGTACACCTCTCAGAAAAAAAACGTGAAGCAAAGAGGGAGTGAAAAGCGAACCGCAAAGTAGGGAGGGAACACTGCAATAGCATTCTGACATAAAAGGTAGATGGGGATTGAGTCAAACAAATGCACTGAGGAAAGGGTTCAGCAAGAGTTTGGCATCTCCATTGAGAAGCCCTTGTCCATGGTATCCTCACCACCAGAATTTGATTTTTTTTAAAAATACAATGCCCAGAATCACTACAGCCCTCTTAACAAATGATTATGTTTACTACAGGATCTATAAAGTTGCAGTGCCAAAATTGTATATATGGAGAGACATCTCCACTGAAGGGTTGTTGTATGTCTTTCGGGCTGTGTGGCCATGTTCCAGAATTATTCTCTCCTGAAGTTTCGCCTACATCTATGGCAGGCATCCTCAGAGGCTGTGAGGCATGGATAAACTGGGCAAGGAAGGAAATATATATATATATCTGTGGAAAGTCTAGGGTGTGACAAGAGTCCTTTGTCAGTTGGAAGCCAGAGTTAATGTTTCAGTTAATCACCCTAATTAGCATTGGAAAGGTTTGTCTCTTGTCTGGGGGCCATCCTTTGTTAAGAGTCATTAGCCGTCCTTGGGGCTCCTCTGCCCTCAGAGTGTTGCTTCTCATCTACTGTTTTGATTTTTGAGTTTTTTAATACTGGTAGCCAGATTTTGTTCATTTTCATGGTTTCCTCCTTTCTGTTGAAGTTGTCCACATGCTTGTGGATTTCAATGACTTCTCTGTGTAGTCTGACATGATAGTTGTTGGAGTGGTCAAGCATTTCTGTATTGTCAAGTAATATACTGTGTCCAGGTTGGTTCATCAAGTGCTCTGCTATGGCTGATTTCTCTGGTTGAATTAGTCTGCAGTGCCTTTCATGTTCTTTGACTCGTGTTTGGTGGTCCCTATGTAGACTTGTCCACAGCTGCATGGTATCCGGTAGATTCCTGCAGAGGAGAGAGAATCCCTCTTGTCTTTCGCTGACCGTAGATGTGGGCGAAACATCAGGAGAGAATACTTCTGGAACATGGCCACACATCCTGAAAGACATACAACAACCCTGTGATCCCGGCCATGAAATCCTTCGGCAACACATCTCCACTGAAGGTTTAGATTGCAGTGTTAAACTCTCATTGGGGTAAACTTTATAATTTATTTATTTATTCATATAATTTTATTGCAAATATATGAGGAATGGGGAAGGGTACAAGAGTGGATATAGAACGGGTAAACTTTATTACATGAAATGAGACTCACTCCTGTGTAAAAGCGACAGATTGTATTGTTGAGTGTGCAAGTATACTCAAGGGGAGAAGCAGCCCCCAAAGTGATGAATGAGAGAGAAGGGGGGAATCATATAGTATAGTAGAATATAGAGTAAGACGTTCATAATTGCAGAACCCCAGGGCCATAGCAAGAAAAAAAATTCGGAGGGGGTTTTGAAAATTTCGTGGGGGGGGGGTTGAACCCCTAACCCCACCCCACCCCCCACCCCCGGCTACAGACCTGTCAATATCTGCTTGAGATAGTTCCTGGAGGGACTCGTAATTTTTTGCGTCTCATAGACTTGGCATGGGAATTTGGTTAACCAGTTAAAATTCATAAATAAACCAGGTTTTTTTTTAACCTGAAAAATTTCGGAGGTGGTTTGAACCCCTAACCCCTCCCCCTCCCCCCGGCTACATGCCTGGCAGAACCCGTATCTATGATTTCAGTTATCCACACTTGGAAAAAATAGTATCTCTGGAATTTTATATATCCTTCATGTGATTATATGGTACACTTGGAAGTTACCCTAGAGTTGTGCTTGAGAACATGGCAGATTGCTAGGTAGGAAACCTCTTTAGGGATCACTAAGTCCTCTAGGGCAACTCTATGGTAAGCTGGGATTGGAAGTCAGATAATTTAGTGGTGTTCAGTTGTATCCATGGTTTCAAGTAACCATACTCACACACATATACGAGGGTCTTACTGTATATCTTCTATCTTTTTTCCACTGTGGAATCCAATATAGCAAAACTGTTTTTATGAGATGCAAATAGAAAATCTGAATCATACTTCAAAAAAATACAAATTTACCCGATTCCAGTAAAGACACTAGAAAAACTTTCCCTTTCAGCTCTTTATCCCTTTCTCATGCTCTTACATTATAGGACTGTAACTCAATTGCATCTGCAGTGCATACAAAATACTTTAAGGGTCAATATGTGAAAGCCTCGCTTCGTTTATGAGACCTGTGGGCTGTATAAATTGCTGTGGTGGTTACAGCCTCTCAGTAGTGGAGATGTAGGTTAAGTGTAGTATTCAATAACGTAAACACAAACATTATAAGGGTTGTGAGAGATTTTCCCCCTCGCCATTGCCCCATCTCCTTCACTTTCCTAATTCAATTCAGGAACAGATTCAGTGATTTGGATTGTGCCCTGGTTCCATTCAAATTGATTAATGCCTAATATTTTTAAAATGCTCATTCAAAAGCATTAGTGTCTTCAACAAGGAAAAGAGCCCGAGAGAAGAGAATATAACTGATCATAGACTCTTCACCCTCCTTTCACCTCATATACAGGGACTGAAAATCCCTGGTGAGTGGTGAGATTTCTGCCCAAACTCTTAAAATGGACTAAAATTTCTCCCAACCTTGAGGGTAAAATTAAAACATGATAAATTGTTATGAAAAATACACAAACAAATAGATATTGGCCTAGTTTTTCATTTGATTCCCAATCCTGAAAACAGTAATTTGGGATCAGGAATCAGAAAGAACTCTAGACAATTGCCACGTCGTGCCTTACACTGCTGTCCTCTGCTTGTATGCTTGCAAGTATATCTCATTGAATTTCACAGAGTGTGCTCATAAACAAGGATTGTAGTCTTAGAACATTTTGGAAGCAATACATAATAGAATATTAGCTTTTTATTTTCACATCAGTCAGTGGTACTTATTGCATTTGTGTAGCTGAAATAAGATCATTATGGCCTTTTCTTTTTCTGCTTCACTAAAGAAAAGCAATTGATCATGCCTCTTAACCCATTGTGCTGCTTTCCTTTGCAAACACATTCCCTTCCTCCATTCGAATTGCAAAATCTCATTATCCTTACTCTGTGAAATGTTCAACTAATAAAAGGGACTGTAGACAATTTCATATTCCTAAAATACATATAAAATAAGCTTTTTATTTTCATGTCAATCAGAGGCAGTTATTACATTTGTTTAGTTGAAATAAGATCATTGGGGCGGGGGGCGGGTTCTGCTCCTCTTAAGAAAAGCAACCGAGTATGCCTCTTAGGTAGCAAAATGGAAGGGAAAAGGCAGAGAGGCCAACCAAGGGCAAGATGGATGGATAATATCCTTGAAGTGACTGGCTTGACCTTGAAGGAGCTGAGGGTGACAACAGCTGGCAGGGAGCTCTGGCGTGGGCTGGTCCATGAGGTCATGAAGAATCGGAAGTGACCGAACGAATAAACAACAACATGCCTCTTAGGTAAGCCAGCATAACATAGCAGTTTAACATCTGACCACAACTCTGGGGATCAGGATTCAAATTCCCAATCATGGAAACCTACTTGGTGAGTTTGGGTGAGTCACTCAGTTAGTCCCAGAAAACCCCATAATAGGTTTATTTTAGGGTCACCATAAGTCAAAAATTTATTAATATTTATTTATTACATCACTTCCACCCCACCCTTCTCACCCATCAGGGGACTCAGGGTGGCTTACAATATAAACATCTACACCAAAAAACAGTTTACATCAAATTTAAAATCCAATAAAATTAAAAATTCCAAAAAGTTAAGAACATACATTAAAAACTGTCATAATTATACATTTAAATGTACATTTGAGGCACTTTTCATGTCCAGATGGGGTCTGTCAGTGAGTCATATATTCATATCTCATTTCTGCTGCTACTCTTGCTCAAAAGCCTGGTCCCATAACCACGTTTTCATTCTTTTTCGGAAAGACAGGAAAAAATGACTTTAATTTACACAATAACAATGGATCTTAACCTAATGTGTTGCTCACCTTTTTCAAACATATTCCCTTCCTTTTATACAACTGCAAAGTCTCATTAGTGTTATGTTGAGAAGATGTTCTACTAACAGAAGTAACTGCAGTCTATTTATTATTTATTTACAGTATTTATATTTCACCCTTCTCACCCCGAAGGGGACTCAGGGCGGATTACAATGAACACATATATGGCAAACATTCAATGCCAACAGACAAACCACATACATTAGACAGACTCAGAGGCATTTTTAACATTTTTACAGCTTCACGATTCCGGCCACAGGGGGAGCTGTTGCTTCACCGTCCAGTAGTGGCTGTACTTCCTCATTCCTTTCCTCGTGTTTTGCTGGCAGTTTTATGGTGTTGTAAATTAGCCTCCCGCATGAAGCATCCCTAAATTTCCCTAATTGACAGGTACAACTGTCTTTCGGGGCTGCATAGGTCAACAGCAAGCCAGGGCTATTAATGGTCGGAGGCTTAACCCGACCCGGGGTTCGAACTCATGACCTCTCGGTCAGTAGTGATTTATAGCAGCTGGTTACTAGCCAGCTGCGCCACAGCTCGGCCAGTCTAATAATTTCAAAACCATCACATCCTTGAAATCTTCTTGCACATTGCTTTTCCGAAAATCACACACACTTAAAAAAAACAGGCCCATAACCAGAGATTTTGAGATGAGATTGTTTAGTAGAAAGAGCCTACCATAGGTCTGTAAGGTGCAGTGCTATATTATGTCCAACATTATGCTTGGATCTTCCATTGGAAAACTAATATGGGCACAAGCAGCTTAATGCGATGAATGGCCTGTCTTGCCAGAGGGATGTTTGGAGTTAGGGTTGCCAGGTCCAAATAATCCCAAACTGTGTTTGCATCACCAAGAGATAATTTCATGTGATGTCACAGCAACAGGATCAATCTATGATGATGTCATCAAGCATAGAACATTAAGTATCAAGTTGCCTTGAGTCCTTGTATTGGGAAAAGGGCAGGATAAAAAGTAAATAAATATAGCTACACGTTCAAAGTAAAAGCACAACACCAGTATATGGGAATGATGCGTGCCCCACACCCATTTCAAGGCAGTGCTCTCCTCCTGAGATTCCTTCTTCTCTGGAGAAGATTTGTAGTACGTTTTATTGATTAGCCTATCGGCCGTATCAAAACATTTAACACATAGACATACGGTAGAGTCTCACTTATCCAACACAAATGGGCAGGCAGAATGTTGGATAAGCATATATGTTGGATAATAAGGAGGGATTAAGGAAAAGCCTATTAAACATCAAATTAGGTTATGATTTTACAAATGAAGCACCAAAACATCATGTTATACAACAAATTTGACAGAAAAAGTAGTTCAATGGGCAGTAATGCTATGCAGTAATTACTGTATTTACGAATTTATCACCGAAATATTACGATGTATTGAAAACATTGCGTTGGATAATCCAGAACATTGGATAAGCGAATGTTGGATAAGTGAGACTCTACTGTACATACACATACAACCCTCGGTACAAAAGAAGTTAAAATAAACAGGCTGTTAACTAGATCCCATCCAGGTCAAATATCTGCATCACCTTTACAGTTTACCCCAATTGATTCCAAATAAGCAGTTCTCTCTCTCTTTTTTTTTTTGGGTGGGTAAACAGTTTACAGTAGAGTCTCACTTATCCAACACTCGCTTATCCAATGTTCTGGATTATCCAACACATTTTTGTAGTCAATGTTTTTAATATATCGTGATATTTTGGTGCTAAAGTCATAAATACAGTAATTACTACATAGCATTACTGCATATAGAACTACTTTTTCTGTCAAATTTGTTGTATAACATGATGTTTTGGTGCTTCATTTGTAAAATCATAACCTAATTTGATGTTTAATAGGCTTTTCCTTAATGCCTCCTTATTATCCAACATATTCGCTTATCCAACATTCTGCCGGCCCGTTTATGTTGGATAAGTGAGACTCTACTGTATTAATGAAATGTTACATAACAAAACAGCAAATTATAGCAGATATTATAAGCAGTTTTCAGCTGTGTTGCTTTGAAAAGGACTGTTTTATGTGTTATTTTAGGATTCTGGCTGGCCAACAAAGATGTAGTTTTAATATGTGAGTCCCAGTATGTTTTGTGAATAATGTATGGCCCGAGGTATTGGTCTCTCTCTGGAGAAAAATAATGAAGCCAGACCAAAGGTCTGACAACTTTTTTAGGGTAGCTGAACCCCCCATCACATGCATCCTCATCTTTTCTGTTCCATGGCTATAGGACTATTCTTTCATTGGCTGCATTATCACTTGGACCACTCCAGAAAAAACACACCAAGGAGACCATTCTTGCCAGACAATATCTCACTCTGATATCTCTTGCAACTGTTGGCCCTGTTATCAGCCAAGACCTTTTATATTAAGATTCCTTTCATCTCCTGAAGCTCTGTTTATTTACGATTCTGCATGGCAAAGGTCACTTGCTGGTTGTTATTATCTCTCTTTCATTCTATTTTAAGAATGGCATTTTCAAGGGTTAGGGTGAGGAAGCTGTAACAAAGACACTCTCAGCTGCCAATAGGAGCTGTCCCCAATCAGGTCCAAGGGCACAGAGCTGCCAGAATGTGTGGGAACAAAGGTAAAGGCAGGTCAATGTAGTCAATCAACTCTTCAGGACCACTAAGTAGATGTGAGCGTTGAGGGAATAGCTTGCCATAGTGAAACGCTGAACAGACTCAGCCATTCTACTGAGCCAAATGTTTCACCTTCCTATAATCCATAGCCAGGAAAAGTTACTGTTCACATTGGCCTAAAGCAGTGATTCTCAACCTGTGGGTCCTAGGTGTTTTGGCCTACAACTCCCAGAAATCCCAGCCAGTTTACCAGTTGTTAGGATTTCTGGGAGGTGAAGGCCAAAACATCTGGAGACCCACAGGTTGAGAACCACTGGCCTAAAGGATTCAGGGAGCTATACTCCAAAAAGGTATTTTTCCCATTCTCTGCTATAGTGGGGATTCTTCTGCTTGAGGATCACACAAAATTCTCCAAGACCATTTTTGTGGCCCGTGAACCACAGTAAACTGCATTTCATTTGCAGACAACATAGAATCACAGAATCATTGAACTGGAAGACCATAAGGGCCATCCAGTCCAGCCTCTTGTCATGCAGGAATACACAATCAAAAGATTTCTGACTGATGCACACTTAGGAATGTTGAATGCTTTTTACAGCTTAGGATAAGCTTAGCTACCGTGTTTCCCCCAAAATAAGACAGTGTCTTATATTAATTTTTGCTCCCAAAGATGCTCTAGGTCTTATTTTCAGGGGATGTCTTATTTTTCCATGAAGAAGAATTCACATTTATTGTTGAACAAAAAAAATGAACATTTATTATATACTGTACTTATAATAATCCTTATGTTTTATTGCTGTGTTTTAACTTTCTTATTAATGTTTTGATTTTAATCGTATGTTTTAATTTTCATTCATGTGTTTTTGGTATTTGATGTTTTATGTATGTATACTTGTTTTGCATTTATAAGCCGCCCTGAGTCCCTGCGGGGAGATAGAGGCGGGGTACAAGAATAAAATTATTATTATTGACACAACGACGTTGTATGACACAGCAAACAAGATAGATATGCTGGATTTATTATTATTATTATTATTATTATTATTATTATTATTATTATTATTATTATTATATTACAGTAGTTGCCATCACAAACCAGCATAACCAGACAAACTGTGAATCCTATCAAGAATTTCTTGTTACTACCATTATTTCCATGTACAACAATTCTATGGTACATATATTTGCCAATCCTGCATGCTCTGGTGTTCTGTTTGATGGGCATGCTTCCAAACAAAAACTTTGCTAGGTCTTTCTTTTGGGGGAGGCCTTATATTTAGCAATTCAGCAAAACCACTACTAAGTCTTATTTTCTGGGGATGTCTTATTTTAGGGAAAACAGGGTAGTACAAGGCCTGAAATTAGCTCTTCCCTTTATCATCACCATCTGAATTGCCACTGCTGGAAGCATCCAGGAATGGAGATGTATATCATGAGTTGCTTCCTTCTCAAATGTGAGGACAAATAATTATGAATGTGTTGTCGAAGGCTTTCATGGCCAGGATCACAGGGTTGTTGTATGTTTTCTGGGCTGTATGGCCATGTTCCAGAAGTATTCTCTCCTGACGTTTCTCCCACATCTATGGCAGGCATCCTCAGAGGTTGTGAGGTACCTAACAACCTCTGAGGATGCCTGCCATAGATGTAGAAGAAACGTCAGGAGAGAATACTTCTGGAACATGGCCATACAGCCCAAAAAACATACAACAACCCAATAATTATGAATGTTTTCTTCCTGATGCAGGGAGATAAAAAAATTCCTCTGTACTATTCTCTCTGTATTTGAACAAATTGAAATATTGTAGAGGAATTATTCTGCAGAGAAAAACACATTCTGTATTCACCAAACCCTGTTTTCTACACAAGTTCATAAGAAACAGTCTTTTCTTTTCAGGAAAGCCATTTTCTCCACAGACAGCATGGGACATTTTTGTAGAAAAACCCATACATTTTCTCCTCTTTCCTTGAGGATATTCAAATATCAAAAAAAAAATTGCTGGTCTATTCTTCTTCTTATCTGTTAGGAATAAATGATTCCAAATATTCTGTCCAGCCCTAACCAGAAGTAACTGTTGATCTTTTGAACACATGTCATCCACCTCTATGTGCTCCTTTTTAACATCCAAATAAGCATTTTCCCCATACACTTGGACCTCCGTTTGATCCAGGGTTGAGAATTGGCCCTCAGTCACCTGAATGTTTTCTCTCTCCTTTTAAAGCCAAATTTTAAATTTGATATCTTTCTGATATGATAGACTGCAACTCATATCCCTAGCAAATAAGGCCAGTAGAATTGTGGTTTAATATATCTGGACTTGACTGCCTCACAACTGGAAGTAAATAGTTCATGCGGCGCTCCATGCAGTGATGCCGGCCACATGACCTTGGAGGTGTCTACGGACAACACCGGCTCTTCGGCTTAGAAATGGAGATGAGCACCAACCCTCAGAGTCGGACACGACTGGACTTAATGTCAGGGGAAAACCTTTAACTTTACCTTAAGTAGTTCATGCAATCTCTCTGTATGTTTTGTGTGTTTTGGCCCTCTGAAAAGACAGTTGCAGTTTTTCAGTGCAGATGGATTGTGAACAGGTTACTTAGGTTGCTGCAAATGTCTTGCATCATGGGATCCAAATTCAGCTCTTCTATGCCCCATTTCATTCTAAGATTAGCTGAGAATATTGTCTTAGCACTACTCTTACCGTAAAGGATGTGTGAATTATACAGGAAAGTCCTCCCATTTGCTCTCCTCTTACATCTCCTTAGAGACTCTCAGAAAAGTGACCCTGGGCACCTTTTGTCTGGTGCAGATCAGTTTAATACAGGATAAATCTGGAGTTAGGAAGAGGACTGAAGGTCTGGACCATTTGCCATCCTGACACACACTCAGCATGCCAGGTAATCTCCAACCTATACTCCAAACTATGGTCAGTTTTTAAAAACTTCAGGTTCTAGGCATGATTTTTGGCCTCGTATGAGAGAGGTATCAATCCTAATTAGTTGCTTCTAATGGGTTTTGTAAGAAAAAATTACCAAACAGAATGTACACATCATGCAGACATGAATAAAGTGAGAAACATATTCCACCTTTTTTTTTCAGTATTGACACTAGTCCAAGACCCAGGAACATTTATTTCTCTATTTTGGTGGCATTCCCTATTTTTAGCCTTTGTACAGTAACTGACATTCTATAGCATTATCAGGGACCTGTAGAGATTATTTTTCCCCAACAATTATTTGGGGTATTTTAAACGAATGTTGGTCTATTGCCACACTCTCCAAACTTGAACCCTTAGATAACTTCTTATGTGAGTTCAGCCTTAGATGTTGCCATGACATTAAGAAGAAACAATGGAGACAAAATTTCGAATGATTCAGGGCTCTGGCACCCCACCTTTGCCTCTATCTATTTGTTGTGCTTATTGTCTTTTTTTTTAATACAGAGACTTATTTCTTGCCAACATCGTGTTCATTTGATCTTTCCATTTTCCACAGCAGGGAAGTTGCAATTCTTACTCATCATTTCAGTTCACTAGTCAAGGTATATCGAAATCAATGTTGTTTGTCATTTCATTTTGCTGTCGTTTCTCATTTCCTTTCCCTCCTTGACATGTGAAATGTATTTTGTGGATATGCATTTGAAACAATCTGAGGGATTAGTGAAGGAAAACAATACAGCATTTCTAAGAATAGCAAGGAAACAGTGGGTTCCAGGTCATTGGGGCTCTGGGGTGTAACCTAAATTTAAAGGATCTGTGCAAGGTGCTAAACCTATATTGAGGATAGAGTTTAGCACCTATACAGTTCAGCACCTTGAACAGATCATTTAAGTAACTCATTGCACTACTTCCCACCCTTTCCACTTTTTCCTATTTCAGAACTCAAGATGGCTTACAACAAAACTAGATCAGTCATAAACTCACATACTATAAAAGCTCCCTTCAGCCTAAAAACTCAATTCCCAAAGTCCTGTTAGAACAAAGTCTTCATTCTCCCATGTTCCCAGCAAAGTACCTGTGAGTGTGCTGAGACAGAGACAATGACCTCCCTAGTAGATTTCAAAACAGAGGCAGTTTTATATGAGAGTTGTATTAGGCTACATTGGTTTAAACCAGCATTTAGAATTATACAGTAGAGTCTCACTTATCCAAGACTCGCTTATCCAAGGTTCTGGATTATCCAATGCATTTTTGTAGTTAATGTTTTCAATATATCGTGATATTTTGGTGCTAAATTCATAAATACAGTAATTACAACTTAACATTACTGTGTATTGAACTACTTTTTTGTCAAATTTGTTGTATGACATGATATTTTGGTGCTTAATTTGTAAAATCATGACCTAATTTGATGTTTAATAGGCTTTTCCTTAATCCCTCCTTATTATCCAAGATATTCACTTATCCAAGGTTCTGCTGGCCCGTTTAGCTTGGATAAGTGAGACTCGACTGTACCTTGAAATGGACCAGCAGCTAGTAGAGCTGTTGCAACAAGATTGCCAGACATGTGCTCCCCATAATGATAAATACACACAAATGTCTATACAATGTTGAAGAGATAAGCAAACACTATAAAGGTTCAAAACATAAAAAGAGATGTGATATGTAAAGGCCAGAGAAATAGTCAGGCCTCTCTGAGTATAGAGATATCTTCTTTCTATTTGAAAAAGATAAGCAAATACTATAAAGGTTCAAAACATAAAATGTGCTGTGTAATTTAGAGCATCATGTACAAACATTATAACCTGAGAGTTAACAACAATAATGAAAATAATAAGTACAGTCAACTGTTGTAATTCACAGTAGTATCTTCCAGACTGTAATGTTTAAAGGAAACTGTAATTATCAAGGCTTAAATGTGGACTAAAGTCAAAACATATCAAGTAATCTCCACTATTTAAACAGTTTCTGAAGACTCCAATTGGATTTGGCAACCAACATAATATAAACACATTCAACCTTTACAAAATAATATTGGATAATATATCTTTTAAGACTTCACAGGTATTGAAAAGCTTATTCTAGAAAAAACCTTGACCAAAAGTTCTTTTGATTCTTTGAGATCCTGTGTTGATGACATCAAGTGTATAGAATATCTCTTGAAATTACAGTCTATTGGAAGTATGTTCTGTTTCTCAAGAGTAAAATCCCAAGTCTGGGGAACAAACTATGCATTGATGTTGATTCTGAGTAGTTGTCAAAAAGAGCCGTTTATAGCTCCCCAGCTAGGAGAACACAATGCTGTTTCTAAGTAGCTGGCTGTAGATTGCAATAGTCCGTTTACTACTGGTTCCCGGGTTTACTCCAGTTTTGGTTGTCCTTCTTCTGGTAAGCGGCAATGGATAAGCAGCAAATAATTTTCAATTAGTATATTGTTGGCTCTGCTTAATTTGTATATTGTTGGCTCTGCTTCAGTTTATCTTTAAGAAATAAAAGGAAAAGGTCTAGTATTGTGCTCTATATAAGATATAAGATACAATTTATATAGACCAAGTGAAAATAGACATATCAAAGCATGCTATATTAAGAGTTACAAAACAAAGGTTTATTTATGGTCCCCATAACCAACCCCACCTAACAATCTGCAAATGTTTGGATCAGCAGAACCCTGGATGGATCCTTCACATGGAAGCAATTACCTCTTACTGTAAAAAAATGTACTTCTATAAGACTAAATGTGTCATATATTTGCATAATATAATTTAACACCATGCTGAGCTTTAATTATAAAAGGAAAGAGTCCTAAATATCTTACCACAGATTTTAATACAGAGAACATCTTTCAGTATAATTCTATCAGTGCAGATCTGCTGACTGAAGGAAGTTTCAGAAGTGCTGCTTTGCTGTTTCATGGGGTGGGATCACAACTCCACAGTATCTCCCGGAATATTAATGTTTGAGGTATAGATGTTTTTGACAGCAGTCAGATCCAAGGGCTCTTAGAACATGATAAAGAACTGTATGGCTTCCATTTAACAAAAGGAGTCATCCATCTAGCCCAGGGGTCCTCAGACTTTAAATCAGAGGGCCAGTTCATGGGGGAACAACTATAGTTTGGGAAAAAAATGAACCAATTCCTATGCATATTATATCTGTAATGCAAAAAGACATGAAAGAACATTGCAATAATTAAAATGAAGAACCATTTTAACATAAACTTACCAATATTTCAATGGGAAGTGTGGGCCTGCTTTTAGTGAATGGGGTAGTCAAATTAATTAGGATTGTTGTTGTTGTTGTTGTTGTTATGTTTATTTATATCCCTCGTTATCTCTCCCAAAGAATCCTATAAGCAGCTTACATTAAAGGTAAGACCACATACTAATATGCAAACATTAAAACAGAATTAAACAGAACAGGATTAAAAATTCACAGTTAAAATCCAGTAAAACAAATTCAAAGCTAAAAACCACAGTACCCCCTGATTAGATTTCAAAACCCTTCATCTTTACAAGCCTGTCTGAATAAGGTTTTAGCCTTCCCTGGGCAGGGAGTTGTTGTTATTGTGTGCCTTCAAGTCATTTCAGATTTAGGGCAACCCTAAGCCTAAAATTTAGAACTGGGGATGGGTCAATTACCTTGGAGGTTTTCATCCAGCCTGCGGGCCTTAGTTTGTAGACCCCTGATCTAGCCTAATACTGTCAATATGGAATAGCAGTGGGGTTGGACTGGGTGGCCTATGAGGTCTCTTCCAACTCTATTATTGTATGATTCTGTGATTCTAAATACTGATAAAAATCAAATAGAAAAATCATATCCATGTCATTTAAGAAGTGTTGAAATTATATTCTATGGATGGTGAATTGCACAAGAAGCTCAGCTGCAGGTCAGTGTAGAAGTATTTTAAATGCATACATACATATATACAAATAAATCTGCAAATGTTCAGTTTTACAGAGGGATTACTGAACAGACACCTGAGGTGAGAAGAAAACAGATGAGAATTTCTGGGAATTAACTTCATTTCTACTCTAATTAAAAAAAAACCTTAATTGAAATGAACAATGTGCATCCCGTTTTACTGTATCACATTTCTCAATGCAGATAAATAGCTACTGGCCAATTATCTGTGGAGCATGAGAATAGAACAACGGCTGGAAGGGGCAGCAGAGGTTGCAGTCATTTCCATCTACTGCAATCTCAGTTTCACTTGGCTATAAATGATGTCTGACTCATGGAAATATTAACTTCACTGTTTGTACGTATTCGTAGCTTCCACTGTGTTCTGCGGTTTTTGTGGAAAATACCCACAGTGACTCCATCTTTATTTTCCATTTTTATATCATTATCCTGAGTAGATACTGATCTCCCTCTTCATCACCAGAGTGGAACTCATTAAAACTCTCAAACCAGGAGTATACTTTAGCACATGACTTCAGATCATTCTTGCTTTGAATTATGAAAATAATTGCATCAATACTACTGGGACATAGCTAAGTGTTTACTGGCTCCATTGTTGTTAACCGACATCAATCCAATTTATAAAGCACAAATGGATTTTCTTCTGAAATTCTTTGCTGAATTCCATTTCCCATATGTTTGTAATATGATCCCTAGTGCTGCTTCTTGGGTATTCAGCTTTTCATTTTCCATCTATATATAAAAGGGTAATGAAATTTCGGCCTAGGACAAAACAACAAAACTACACACCTCAGAAACACTAAACTTGGCAGCACAACCCCTCATCCATGCCTCTACATTCATACAACAAAAAGAAAAAAAAATAAAGTCCTAATTAGAGGGAGAGGAAGAATTGTTTTTATCCAATTGCTGCCAGTTAGAAGGCTAATCTCTGCTCACTTGGTCTCCTAGCAAGCCACTCAGCCCAGGGGACAGGCAGAGTTAGGCCTCACTTAGGCCTCTTTCACACTGCCTATAAAATATAGATTATCAGATTTGAACTGGATTATAGGACAGTGTAGACTCAAGGCCCTTCCTCACAGCTATATAACCCATTTATAATCTTATATTATCTGCTGTGAACTGGATTATCTGGACTCTACACTGCCATATAATCCACTTCAGTGTGCATTTTATCCAGCTGTGAAGAAGGGGCCTCATATAATCCAGTTCTAAGCAGATAATATAAGATTATAAATATAATATGTAATAATTACTGTCATATAATAATACAGAACAATATAATCTCTAAAATCAGGACAGTAAATAAAGAGCAACACTCTGAAAGCATAAGCCACAGCAAAGCGTGGCCGGGCAAAGCTAGTATACAGTAAAATTGTTCACTGTAGAAATTGGAGCATCATTTTCCTTGCATGGAAGATTAATGCTACGATCCTGTGATGACTGAAAATCTTGGTATCCCCTTTCTTGGGCACTGGAATGTATATGAAACATTTCCAATCACACCTCTTTGTAGATTTTTCTTAGAACTAGAGTAGATTCTGTTTCTCCACCTTGAACCAACTTTATTAGAATGCAGAGCCGGTCCAACAATGAGGCGAATTAAGTGGTTGCTTGGGGCGCAAAACATACGGGGGCGCAGTCGAGACTGCTTTTCTATTGATTTGTTGTAAAACATGATGTTTTGGTGCTTAATTTGTAAAATCTTGTAATTTGATGTTTACTAGGTTTTTCCTTAATCCCTCTTTATAATCCAACATTTTTGCTTATCCAACGCTTTTATTTTTCAGTGATTGGTTTGGGGGGGGGCACCAAAATTCTGTTCGCCTACACTTGAAAAATACCTAGGGCCGGCTCTGTGAGGATGCCATATGTTCCTGGTGTTTCACATCGTGTTTACCTTTTGTTTGGCCAATAGTGGGGTGGGTGCCCTGGAAGTGAAAGGGTGCAAGTGAAAAATGGATTCAAGGCAGCTGGAGCTTTGCAACATTCTCCAAGCCTGTGGCAGCCAGATACATTTTGACTTTTTCCCTCCCTCCCTCCCTGAGATTGGCTTTTTACAGGGTATTCGTGCAAGTCTAGCACCCAAACTCAGAGTCCTCCCCCATTCCCTTTCCTCTGTCAAATTTCTGATTGCGGTGGTGTGATAGCTCCATGCAAAAAAACTCAGCAGGGCTGGATGTGTAACTAGCTCCCTTCTCTCCCACTTCCTAATTCACTATGTATATGCAAATGCAGGTGTTCCACCCACGAAAAATTCCAAAATCAAAAAGCCCTTTGGTCCTTAGCACTTCAAATAAGGGAGACTCAATCTGTAGTAATTCGGTAGACTGACAGTAAGACCAACCTCTTTCTGAAGTTCCGATCTGTACCTGTCTCATAATGCATTCCATGTTTTCAACAACCAAATCCCCTTACCACTTCCTAAGGTAAGGTAAAGGTTTTCCGCTAACATTAAGTCCAGTCGTGTCTGACTCTGGGGGTTGGTGCTCATCTCCATTACTAAGCCGAAGAGCCGGCGTTGTCCGTAGACACCTCCAAGGTCATGTGGCCAGCATGACTGCATGGAGCACCGTTACCTTCCTGCCGGAGCGGTACCTACTGATATACTCACATTGGCATGTTTTAGAACTGCTAGGTTGGCAGGAGCTGGAGCTAACAGCGGCCGCTCACGCCGCTCCCGGGGTTTGAACCTGGGACCTTTCGGTCTCCAGCTCAGTGCTTTTACACCGGCACTTCCTAAGCAACTTTAAAAGTGGAGGACTCAATTGAGAGAACAGATGCTTTTGAGATTTGTTCCTCAAGGCCTGGATGGAAAGATTCCTTTCCTTGAATAGAACATGGCTTCCAATGACCCCTGCCCCAATTCATTTGCACTTTAGCTACCTTCTGTTTTCAACATGCCTTCTATACTGTTTCTCGCCTCTTGCACCCACCCTCAGCTTCCCTAGGCTCAATTTTCCACAGCTTGTTTGGGAAAAAAGCTTTCAAAAAGATGTACACTTTTTCTAAGAATTTTCTAGGAAGCTTTGAAAAATGTATTGGCAAACTTAGGCATCCTACCTATTTTACCTATGCAATACAACCACACATGGGACATATGTTCCTGAACTTGCTGTAGAAGCAGGACACCATGGATAATAGTGAACTCTATTGAAATGAATGCCTGCCATTGGATGTTACCATCGAGTCACCCAGGGGGACCTAGAAAATTCCAAGAGAGGACATATTTTGCCAGATATGGGTAGGTGAAATAATACCAGTCCTGTGGGTATTGGAGCCAAAAGGCAAAGGTAAAGGTTTTCCCTAACATTAAGTCCAGTCGTGTCTGACTCTGGGGGTTGGTGCTCATCTCCATTTCTAAGCCGAAGAGCCGGTGTTGTCCGTAGATACCTCCAAGGTCATGTGGCCGGCATGACTGCATGGAGCACCGTTACCTTCTCGCTGGAGCAGTACCTATTGATCTACTCACATTGGCATGTTTTCGAACTGCTAGGTTGGCAGCCATAGTACACATTAAAACAATCTAAACAAATACTTTAGATTCTCTAAAAGATTCTATCAATGCTGTTATATATCCAAAAAACATTTCTATACCAGGAAGCCTTTTGAACTCCTCCTGTTTCATTCGTTTAAATCATCTTTCATATTTAGTGAGAACCTGTTAATGTCAGCAGAAAACAAACAAGCCATATAATATATTCGGTGACATTAAATTTAGAATAGACCAAGGCCGAACAGTTGCGTTTCACATTTCTCAAGAGACAGAGAGATTTAGTAGCATTATAATATTAGCTTCTTTCAAAGTGTGCTACCTAATATGGATTTGCTTCATAAATTCTGATGATATGATCCCAGACTGGGCCACAAAGATGTTTCAGCAGTTCTCCCACTTCTTAGTACTAAAAGGTCAACCATTGTTTCCTTTCTCCTCTTTCAATGAAATAGGTGAAAAAACACATAAAACTGCCAATCAAACTAGCAGCACAATCCTCTGCATGTGTCTATTCACTAATGCATCCTGGAAATGCGCCTCTTTTTGATTTTCATCATAACACTGTTAGAATGACTCATGGTCATCCGGTCTGGGAACCTCTGGGACGGGTCCCCAAACTAAGGCCTATGGGCCAGATTTGGCCCTCCAAGGTCATTTATCTAGCCCCCATGCTCCATTTTAGACTTAAGCTTGCCCTAAGTCAGAAATGATTTGAAGGCACACAACAACAAGAACAATCCTAATTAACTTGACTATCTCATCAGCAAGAAGCAGACCCACACTTCCCATTGAAATCCTAGTAGGTTTATGTTGGTTAAAATTGTTCTTATTTTGAAATATTGTATTGTTCTTTCCAATTTTTTTCACACTACAAATAAGACATGTGCAGTGTGCATAGGAATTTGCTCGTATTTTTCTCAAACTATAGTCCGGCTCTCCAACACTCTGAAGGACCGTGGACCGGCTCTGCTTAAAAAGTTTGAAGACCCCTGCTCTGGGAACTCTGGTCCCAAAAGACACATTTGCAAGCTCGGTAAAACTTACTCCCAGACTAGTGCGCATAAAATTTAAACCAAACAGTGTTTCAAATGCAGGGCTAAAATCTTTAGGTTACACAGCTCTCTTCAGTCTGAATATCCAAGAAAAGAAACAGGGAGCATTGAAGGAACAGGTGCTTTGTGTTGTCCTTCCTTTAGCTGTTTCCTGACATATTTTCAGGCCCCATATCCAGACAGGTGAGCAGACAGGGTTGTTGTATGTCTTTCGGGCTGTGTGGCCATGTTCCAGGAGTATTCTCTCCTGACGTTTCGCCCACATCTATGGGAGGTATGAAAATGGATTTCCACTCAGGAAATTGAAGTTTCCCTCGGCTGAGGCAGAGTGAATTGCCTAAATATTAAGCCTTCAAAGCAAATTTGAGGAGGGCAATGCATGGGAGACTACAGAGTGCTTGTTTATGTGCCTTTGTTGTCTATGAATTTATGGTGACTCCATATATTTCCCAACAACAACAACAATAACAACAACAACAGTTTATTGATTAGCCAGTTGGCCTTATCAAGGACAGACAATACAAAAACAGCATACAACATACAACATACATCTAGTTCATTTAAAATAAAATACAGATATACAGGTGTCTGCCTGCTTGGTGCCAATGTAGTTTAGCTAAAGATCTATGCATCAACTATCCTCGTCTCCCCTACACTGCACCCCAATCTGATCTATGTACTCTGATCTCCTTTTAGCAGCTTTAAACAAACACAGGGCCACTTTTGTTGTCAGAGTGGGGTTATAACCAGCCAACAAAAATGAAGTTTTGGCCTCAATAACCCAGCTTGTTTTATTGCCAATAAAAGGCCATAAGTATTGTTTCCTTTCTTTTTCATATAGGTTACAGTTATGCAAAATGTGGTTCAAATTTTCGACTACAGTGCTGCCACAAATACATAATCTTTCTTCATATGGGATATGATTGAATCTGCCGTGTCTCTCCATGGACTCCATTTGTTCGAATCTTGCCCTAGTGAAAGTGATTCTTAGGTGTCTTGGCATATCTGCTTTTAGGTACAGAGCCCTCTGGAAATTACGTTTAAAGCGTCCTAGCCACTTCAGAGATCCTGTATATATATTTCCCAATTTCATAGGGTTTTCTTAGGCAATGAATACTCAGTGTTTGTTTTGCCAGTTCCTTCCTCTCAAATATAACCTCCAGCAGAGAAGACAGGAAATCTTAAGCTCTACTGGTGTCTGTTCTGTGGATAGAGGATATGTTTTTATCCATTCCCAAAGCCTTATCACCTGGGGTTCATCAGTCAGCTTTTGATAGAGACCAGCTAGCTGCCTGTGCAACTGACAAGTATAGTTATCAGCAATCTCTTTTGTCTGAATCCAATTGCGACTCCCACATTTAATCAATTATTTGACATTAAGCCAATAATTGTATAGAGCTCGTCGACTCAGTCTATTCTAGTTGGGACGGGCATAACTTTTAACAGTTCACAGATAAAAATCAGGTCAGATAATGTCATAGATGGCCACCATTATTAATGAGGAAAAACACACTAACTAAAATTGAGTTAGAATCATAGAATCATAGAATCATAGAATAGTAGTTGGAAGAGACCACATGGGCCATCTAGTCCAACCCCCTGCTAAGAAGCAGGAAATCGCATTCAAAGCACCCCCGACAGATGGCCATCCAGCCTCTGCTTAAAAGCCTCCAAAGAAGGAGCCTCCACCACGGCCCCGGGGAGAGAGTTCCACTGTCTAACAGCTCTCACAGTGAGGAAGTTCTTCCTGATGTTCAGGTGGAATCTCCTTTCCTGTAGTTTGAAGCCATTGTTCCGTGTCCTAGTCTGCAGGGCAGCAGAAAACAATCTTGCTCCCTCCTCCCTATGACTTCCCTTCACGTATTTGTACATGGCTATCATGTCTCCTCTCAGCCTTCTCTTCTGCAGGCTAAACATGCCCAGCTCTTTAAGCCGCTCCTCATAGGGCTTGTTCTCCAGACCCTTAATCATTTTAGTCGCCCTCTTCTGGACACTTTCCAGCTTGTCAACATCTCCCTTCATCTGCGGTGCCCAAAATTGGACACAGTATTCCAGGTGTGGTCTGACCAAGGCAGAATAGAGGGGGAGCATGACTTCCCTGGATCTAGACGTTATTCCCCTATTGATGCAGGCCAGAATCCCATTGGCTTTTTTAGCAGCCGCATCACATTGTTGGCTCATGTTTAACTTGTTGTCCACAAGGACTCCAAGGTCTTTTTCGCACACACTGCTGTCAAGCCAGGCGTCCCCCATTCTGTATCTTTGATTTCCATTTTTTCTGCCGAAGTGAAGTATCTTGCATTTGTCCCTGTTGAACTTCATTTTGTTAGTTTTGGCCCATCTCTCTAGTCTGTCAAGATCGTTTTGAATTCTGCTCCTGTCTTCTGGAGTGTTAGCTATCCCTCCCAGTTTTGTGTCGTCATCATGTTATACAACAAATTTGACATAATAAGTAGTTCAGTACACAGTAATGCTATGTAGTAATTACTGTATTTACGAATTTAGCACCAAAATATCACGATATATTGAAAACATTGACTACAAAAATGCGTTGGATAATCCAGAACACTGGATAAGCGAGTGTTGGATAAGTGAGACTCTAATGTATTGTCAAAGACATGTTTTGGGGTGAAAATGATGAATTTTACTATGATCCATGGATAAGTCAAATCATTTCCTTGCCCAGGCCTTCAAAAAGACCATAAGCTTTGCCATGGCAGAAAGAGTAAAGGGGTTTGCCACTTCTTTTAAGTTCTCGCAGGATGGACTAAGATCTTTCCTTTCACCACTTTACTCAGAAAAGGCAATGGTTCCTCTTTTAAAAAAATAACAGTTGAAGTACAGTACTCACATAGACCCAGCTTTTTTGGGTTGATGTTTTGACTAAGATTTTTAGACATATAGGGTAAATAAGAACTTCAGTTGTAAAGATTTGTCGGAGATGCTAATGTCAGAATTGTCCGTGCCATAGTATTTCTGAGGATATTCTGAATACTTTTTTTCTTCTAAGGAAGAAAAAAAAGACTGTGTGTAATGGTCATGAAGCCAGGTTTTGAAGAAATAGTCATACACCTTTATCCTGCCTCT
Organism: Anolis carolinensis; assembly: GCF_035594765.1. Taxonomy (NCBI): domain Eukaryota; kingdom Metazoa; phylum Chordata; class Lepidosauria; order Squamata; family Anolidae; genus Anolis; species Anolis carolinensis. The sequence goes on along the minus strand of NW_026943829.1, from coordinate 2,535,351 downwards.
CCTTGCCATTGCTGTACAATTCTTGGGGAAAATACGGCTATTTGCATAAGGCAATAAGAAAACCAGTTTTAATCCGGTTGTATTATTTCTGTTTTTCTATGAATGTAATAGTTTTTGTTTTGCTTCCTTACTCATTTGAGAATAATAATTTGACAGTATTACCGAAGTACTCATTTGGGATTTCTGAATACTGTGTTTCAGGGCACTTCCAGACAGGCCTTGATCCTGGGAGGAACTGAGTTGCTTAAACCCAGGTTTGGGATTAAGGCCTCATACCGACCCCAAATCCTGGGATTTCCTTGGCCTTGGGAGGCCCCGAGAGACCTGTGGCAAAGGCGGAGAGTAGGGTAGAGGGCACAGCCATTTCTTCCTCCTCCTGGCCTGCCTCCGGCCTTCCTGTCTGCTGAGGCACCTTGAGTCACCCTTGTTACCTACTACAGGCAGTTCCCAAGTTACGAACAAGATTATTATTATTATTATTATTATTATTATTATTATTATTATTATTATTATTACTGCTACTACTACTACTACTACTACCACTACTACTACTGCTACTACTACAAAGGCTAGATGATTATCTGTTGAGGGGTGCTTTTCCTGCATGGCAGAAGGGGGTTGGACTGGATTGACCCTGAGGTCTTCTAGTGAAATACTGTTAAGCTTATGTTGGTTAAAATTGTTCTTCATTTTAAATGTTGTATTGTTCTTTCTTTTTTTCTTTTTTCTTTTTGCACTACAAATGAGACATGTGCAGTGTGCATAGCAATTTGTTCATGTTTTTTTCAGTTAGTTTACACAAACACTATCCATCCATCTGCCACTGGCCCAGCACATGTCAAATTTTAAAATGCAATGCATGAAATGTTTACCCATGCCTGATATACATATATATTGTATATAATATATAGTATAATATATAAACATTTCTTGGGGCTCCACAAGAAACTTTTGCTTCAAAAATATTTTTATTATTATACCTTAAAAAAATAAAAATAAAAACATATAATACTGTTCACACAAAAAAGATAAAAATAAACGAGGTGGGGGTTGTAGAGCTCTGGTTAGTAGTAGAGTAGAGTTATATAAATATCTGCTGTATCATCAAAGAATGGGAAGGGTTTTGGGGAGATAAAAGTATATAAATATGTTATATTTTATAACATATTAGTAAAGGTAAAGGTTTCACCTGACATTAAGTCCACTCTTGTCTGACTCTGGGGTGTGGTGCTCATCTTCATTTCTAAGCCGAAGAGCCGGCGTTGTCTGTAGACACCTCCAAGGTCATGTGGCCGGCATGACTGCATGGAGCGTCGTTACCTTCCTGCCGGAGCGGTACCTATTGATCTACTCACACTGGCATGTTTTCGAACTGTAGGTTGGCAGGAGCTGGAGCTAACAGCGGCTGTTCATGCCGCTCCCAGGGCTTGAACCTGGGACCTTTCGGTCTGCAGCTCAGTGCTTTAACGCACTTCACCATCAGGGCTCCATATTATAATATGTTATATAATAACAACAATAGGTGGCACAGCTGGTTAAACCACTGACCTGCTGAACTTGCTGACCAAAAAGTCACTGGTTCGAATCCGGGGAGCGGGGTGAGCTCCCACTGTTAGTCCCAGCTTCTGACAACCTAGCAGTTTGGAAACATGCAAATGTGAGTAGATCAATAGGTACCACTCTGGTGGGAAGGTACTGGTGCTCCATGCAGTCATGCTGGCCAAATTACCTTGGAGGCATCTACGGACAACGCTGGTTCTTCAACTTAGAAATGGAGATGAGCACCAACCTCCAGAGTTGGACACAACTGGACTTTATGTAAGGGGGAAACCTTTACCTTTTAGTTGTTGCATCCGTATTTTCCACACAAGTATTATTATACATATAATCTATTTTTTAGATTTCCAAATATCCCTCTATAGAAAAGCAAAAGCATTCTTTTTGTCATCCAGTGTCAAAACTTGAGAACCCCTGCCTTAAAGGGAGCCCAGGCATTTGTGCAGCTCTGCCACGTGCTTATTTATGTACATCAAAATAGATCAGTTTGCTGGTTCTACCAGTATGCACAGGATTCTTGTGTGACCCTTTCCCGTGAAGCAGCTTCCACCTTCTATTTATGAAATCACATAGTAAGGAACAAATGTATAGCCATGTTTGTCTGTAACTCTGTCTGCGTGTGTGTGTGATTGAGATGTGATAATGAAGGGTTGAATTCACAAATCCAAAAGATAACTCATCAGTGAAACTCTTCAGCAATCATAGATCTGATTCATCTTACCCTGACAGACCAGGATGAAGTGAATATCAATATTGCCTTGTCTTGTGATTGGTACTAAATTGAAGGAGTGTTATAGAAATAAAGGTCTGAGAAAGATGGTCAGAGTAAACCTTTAATGATTATTTTCATCACAAAGCATTGTCAGAAAGAAACAAATTCAGATAGCAATAAAAGCACTGATGCAAATTGAAGGTTGTTATCATACATGTAAGTGGGGTTTTCCACTTATTATCAAAAGGCCTTTCTCCCTCTCTAATTATTTGTTCTTCTCATCCAACAGCATAAGCTCACTATCCAAAAAAGCTTGCAATGAATTATGTTGATATTGATACTTTGTCTTTCCTTTTGATCTGGTTCTGCAAAGGCTGTACAGTGTTCCCTTCCTACTTCGCAGTTCACTTTTTGCGGATTTGCTATTTCGCATCTTTTTAATAAACTCTAAAAGACTATTATAAAACATAAAAATTACAATTTACAGCCTAAGGAAGGGAGGAAGGAGAAGTCAAAGGGAGAGAAAAGGAGCCCAATCGGCAACGGGAGGAGCAGGAGGCAATTTATCAACACACAATTGGTTAATAAAGACTTAAAATAGTGTCTAACTACTAAAATAATGTATAAATATTAAAATAAATATAGCGTCCCTTCTTCACAGATTTTCACTTATCGCGGGTGGTCCTGGAACCTAACCCCAGTGGTAAGTGAGGGAACACTGTACAACAAAAATGAAAATTGCAAAAAAAAAAAAAAACCAAATAAAATCTAAACTCTGCAAACTGCATAAGGAGTAGATTTGCACAATACCTCTTCTTTTACATCTTTATTTTGAAGAGCAAGGAACTATTCAGTTCTGATCCTATAAGCTAGACAATTCTCTTTCTTCTTTTGATATCTTTGATTGTACAAGTCATTTCCCACATAACTAGAAGAACTAAAAGTTAGCTTTAAAAAAAAAAGAAAGCCATGATTCTGTGGAAACACACAGTATCACATTTTCACCTTTCTTTGCTCCTATAGTCCAACCATAATAACTAGTACAGTAGAGTCTCACATATCCAACATTCGCTTATCCAACGTTCTGGATTATCCAACGCATTTTTGTAGTCAATGTTTTCAATATATTGTGATGTTTTGGTACTAAATTCGTAAATACAGTAATTACAACATAGCATTACTGCGCATTGAACTACTTTTTCTCTCAAATTTGTTGTATAACATGATGTTTTGGTGCTTAATTTGTAAAATCATAACCTAATTTGATGTTTAATAGGCTTCTCCTCAATCTCTCCTTATTATCCAACATATTCGCTTATTCAACGTTCTGCCGGCCCGTTTATGTTGGATAAGTGAGACTCTACTGTAGTAATAACTAATATCTAAAGCAATGCCTATGATTATCAATACCTAAAGCAATTCACCACCTCACTGACATGCAAGCAGTTCCATGATTTGTTTCCTAAATGTCTATAAAGAAGGTTATAGCAGCAATAAAAATTACTCTCTTTGTCTTTGGAAGAGGTCCTTCATACTAAAAAATAAAATAAAATAGACTTAATTTAGCAATGCTGACTTTGTGGACTAAAGAGTCATTCCTGCCTTTGCCCCATGTAAAGACAAATTAACTGTGGGAATTGGTCATATACATATTTGACTGTGAGCGCTATAAATAGGACTGGGGTTAGAAGCCCATTTGGTTTACATTTTAATACGAGCTGATCTCATTCACACTTCCCAAACAAATACGAGAACCCAAATGAAATTATCATTTGACTTTTTGTTTTTTTTGCAGTTCTCTGAATTTTGCAGTCTAATGCTCCCATCAAAAACTGCATACTAAAATGTTTAAATGAGTGCCCTGAGAACTACTGGGGGAATTTCCTTCAGGGAAATGTGTACAAACATATACTCAAGGGAATTTGCTGAAACATACTGGGAATGTATGTAGGAGCCCCCGGTGACGCAGTGTGTTAAAGTGCTGAGCTGCTGAACTTGCAGACCGAAAGGTTGGAGATTCGAATCAGGGGAGTGGAGTGAACACCCGCTGTTAGCTCCAGCTTCTGCCAACCTAGCAGTTTGAGAACATGCAATCAATAGTATATCAATAGGTACCGCTCCTGCGGGAACGGTGCTCCATGCAGTCATGCCAGCCACATGACCTTGGAGGTGTCTATGGACAATGCTGGCTCTTCGGCTTAGAAATGGAAATGAGCACCAACCCCCAGAGTCGGTCACGACTGAACTTAACCTCAGGGGAAAACCTTTACCTTTTAAGACTGACCTTCCTTCCAGAATTGTTGTTGTGAGTTGTTCTTTTTGCTAATGGCAGGTAGGATATAGAATCATGGAATCATAGAGTTGGAAGAGACCTCATGGGCCATCCAGTTCAACTGCTGAACAGCTCTCACAGTGAAGAAGTTCTTCCTGATGTTCAGGTGGAATCTCCTTTCCTGAAGTTTAAAGCCATTGTTCCGCATCCTAGTCTCCAGGGCAGCACAAAACAAGCTTGCTCCCTCCTCCATTTGACTTCCCCTCATGTATTTATACATCACTGTCATATCTCCACCCAGCCTTCTCTTCTGAATGCTAAACATACCGCTCCTCATAGGGCTTGTTCCCCAGACCTTTGATCATTTTAGTTGCCCTCCTCTGGACAGATTCCAGCTTGTCAACATCTCCCTTCAATTGCAGTGCTCAGAATTTGACATAGTATTCCAGGAATATGAATGTAATTAATTCTGAATAAATAAAACAGGGCTCCTCCAATACAGATACAGTATCTCCAGTCTAGGTGCTTTCAATGGCAATTTTTAGCAGACCACGCAGAAAACCGCCCTATTCCATTTTATCTCCTTTCCACATGCCTAATTTGCATTGTAGTAACAAAGCTGCACCTTGGTTATATACCACTTCAGACTGACAGTGAAGTCTGACACTGCGCAATGCTTCTCCGTCATCTCATTTACTATTTCATGAAAATCAGAAGAAAACACAGCCCTCAGCCTCTGATTTCAACAATTTTGGGGACAAAAAGCCTTCCCTGGAAAATGCTATGTAGCTTGCAGCAAAAGAGTACATATGTAAACAGCTTTGTTGGACACACTTTTATCTCAGTAGGAGCTTTACTGTAATGTGCATCCCTTGCAAAGGAGCCGTTCTAACAACATTCCAGTATCACATGGCAAACATTCCAGTAGGCTTTGGTTCATTGATTTGATATCTCACTCTACGGATAAGAAAAGGGATGACAACTTAATAGAACAAATATATACACACACACTACATGTTTTACTGTAATCCTGTGGATGGTTGCTACAGATACCTATCTAAAACTCATCAGGTCTGTCAGAAGTGCTCCATTTCACAAAATTAGACTGGTGCAGGCATATGAGAAGGCTTTCTAGAGAAAATTATTAATTCTGGTATCAAATCCAAGACCAGAAGCAGAAAGAAGGACAACTTCCACATTCTGTAGACACTTGAAGATATTCTGGGCCTGGTGGAAGTTATTATATTTTATCCTGACACTAACAACCACACATATATTTACTGATGAATCATTTACTCAGATGTCAGAGATACTAAAAATTCACTACTGGCATTCTGATTCACGAAGAGAGTGTCATGCTTACCTTCCCAGTTGAAAACTGAAGTGTGGATGTTGTCATCTCTGATCAATAGAAGATAATAGTGTGGATGTTGTCATCTCTGATCAATAGAAGATAATAGTGGGGATTTTTTGACATCCCAATGGTGGTATTTGTGGTCCATGTAGGAATCTCTGCAATAAAAGATGGGCCACATTCCCAATAGGTAAGGTAAAGGTTTCCTCTGATGTTAAGTCCAGTCATGTACGACTCTGGGGGTTGGTGCTCATTTCCATTTCTAAGCCGAAGAGCCGGCATTGTCTGTAGACACCTCCAAGGTCATGTGGCCGGCATGACTGCATGGAGCCCCGTTACCTTCCCGCCGGAGCGGTACCTATTGATCTACTCACATTGGCATGTTTTCAAACTGCTAGGTTAGCAGAAGCTGGAGCTAACTGCAGGCGCTCACTTCGCTCCCGGGATTTGAACCTGCGCTGTTATCTTCCCACCGGAGCAGTACCTATTGGTCAGCCTTACAGTATGTTTAAGGATAGTTGGAGGGATAGCTGGCCCAAGGTCACCCAGAACATTTGATGTTTCAGTAGAGAGTCAGTGTGTTGTAATGGTTTGAGCATTAGACTATGACTCTCAAGACCAGTATTAAACTAACCACTAAACCATTAAAACCCATTGGGTGATTTTGGGTTAGTTCACATAATACTGTGTTATTATGGGTTAGTTATTATGGGTTAGTTCACATAATACTTAGGGTCACTATAAGTCATAAATGTCTTGAAAGCACACAACAACAATCAGGTTGAATCTGGGTTTCCCACAGCCAGTGCTCTAGCTCTCCCTTTGCATTATCTTTCTAACTTGTCTTACCTTTTTAACAAGCTAGAGTCCTTTAGTTACATTCAGAAATGGTGAAAGAAACCAGATCTATAGTAAAATACTCCCTTTTCAATCTTCCTTACAAGCTTTTGTCCTCTAGTTTTGGCTTAGTCTTCAAATTTTCCAGGCTAACATAATCAACAAGCATCTTTTAAGCAGCAGTTTTAAATCCGGTTATAAACAAATTCCAGCACACAAAGTTCTCTAAGCCCAGCAATTCAACCAAGAGATAACCTTCATTAAGACTGCTGCATCACACTATCTTTTTTAACAGGCTGGATTTCTAACAGGGGAAGGAGTTGGGAAAGAAAGCAGAGAGTAAGGTGGGGAGTGAGAAGAGACAGTCTGAGATATAAATAGACTGCACCAGCAAACTCACTTGCTTTGTTCTACTAGTATAAGCATGCTCTAAAACACTGTATGCGTGTGGGCAGATGTGACAACGAAGAAAGAACTGGAGTGAATGACACACTATGAATGCTTTCCCTCTGTTCCCAAGAAGCTGGGCTCCCAAACAAAACATACTCACAGGCAGTTTCATAGAAAAATATATCAACAAATCACAAGAACAGCTGGTGACAAGAGTAGGCATGGATCTTCAGGAGGGTTCAAATTGGTTGGGGACATGGAAATGGGTGACATCAGTCTTGGCATTATAGCATGTGGGGAGAAGGGGAAGAAGGGGCCGGGCTGTGTCCAGGCTGGTAAACAGCTGCTGCAATAAATCACTCTGACCATGAGGTCATGAGTTCGAGGCCAGCCCGTGGCGGGGTGAGCACCCATCAATTAAAAATAAAATATAGCCCCTGCTCGTTGCTGACCTAGCAACCCAAAAGATAGTTGCATCTATCAAGTAGGAGATAAGGTACCACTTATAAAAGTGGGGAGGCAAGTTTAACTAATTTACAACTTGGAATGAGGAAGTGCCATCAGAGTGGATGATGAAGCAGCTGCTCCCCCTTGTGGCCAGAATCAAATATCCCCTCAGGAGAAGGTTAAATTGCCTCTGCATCTGTCTGTCTGTTGTCTCTGTCTTGGTTCAATGTGTTTATGGGCATTGAATGTTTGCCCTATATGTACATAATGTGATCTGCCCTGAGTCCCATTCGGGGTGAGAAGGGCGGAATATAAATACTGTAAATAAATAAATAAATAAAAATAAGAAGGAACAGTCTAATGGAAGGAAGGAAGAATATGCCAGGTTTCCTTTTGCTTACATCCCTGGTCACTACAATACCAATTTCTTGGACAATTCCCAGCAAAGGTTAATATAAATTAAAATTATAACTTCTTTCCATGGACCGGTTTACAGAGACGCAACTGTTTCCATGGAACTTTTAGAAATAAGGAGCATTTCCCTACCAAGAGTTGACAATTCAGGTTGCCCCAGATTAGCACCATGTGGCATACAGCAGATTTGTATCTACACCAAACTACATATTCAGTGTAGATGTAGTCCTAGAGGAGAAGGAATCACCCTTTCTTTCAAACCAGTGCCTTCTAGTCTCTTCTAGTCTCAGGGGAGAAAATGAGGAAGGTGTCGCACATGATTCCCAAGGGATGGTGGGAAATATGTTTGGTATAGCTCTTCGATCCATCACAAAGTACCACCTCTGTTTTCGAACATTAAAGAACCCACATGAACACCTTCACAGGGAAAGTATGAATAGCCTTAAAGGATTAGACCAAGGTTCTACTGTCTCTAACATGATGCAACCAGATGACCTTAGTGGGCTATTGTGATAAAAAAGAGGGATAAAAAAGTATAGAGAATGCTAGATTTGTCTTTTCTTCCCATTTAGATTTCATTAAGTAGCTGCTTTCAGAGTGCCTCCCTCCAATATCTCCAAAACACTTGTATGTTTCTTTTCTTCATTGGTACATATGTTTTTTAAAGATATATTTTATTGAAGTTTCATATAATAAATACAGCGAAAGTGTGAGAACAATTTTCCGATAGGAAAGGTGAGTGAAAAGGTAGAATAGATCAAGAATAAGATTAATAAAAAGAGAGAGAGAGAGGAGAAAAACCCACACTGACAGTTCATTCTGATTTAAAAAGAAAAAGAGAAAAAAGATAAAAATTAGACAAAAAAGAATAATAAAAATAAAATAATAATAATAATAATTGAAAAAAAGAAAAAAAAGAATAAACAGACAGATCTTTGAAGATTATATAAACATGAGCAATTTTTTTGTATCAGGCGCAACCAGAGTTGCTTCTGGAGTGAGAGAATTGGCCATCTGCAAGGACGTTGCCCAGGGGACACCTGGATATTTTGATGCTTTTACCATCCTTGTGGGAAGCTTCTCTCATGTCCCCGCATGGAGCTGGAGCTGATAGAGGGAGCTCATCCACATTCTCCTTGGGTGGGATTCGAACCTGGCAGCCTTCAGGTCAGCAACACAACCTTCAAGTCACTAGGCTTTTATCCCCTAGGCCATTGGAGGCTCCTAACATGAGCAAATAAACATTTCTAAATACACCAGGAATATCAAGAAGGGAGGAAAAAACTGAAACAATACTATTATGTAATTTTTACTGAATTTAATAGGGTTGTGGATTTATACTCAAACCATTAAGGGCATAAGGAGGAAGAACGGAAGTCATTGATACATATGTTAAATAAGCACACTTAGAAGTTGCTTACAATGCTTGGTGGCCGATTGCACCTTGTCAGAGCAGTTTAGCTCAGGATTACCAAAACTCCACACATCCAAACTTCTCCAGATGGTTTCTGCACAGGGTTTTTGCTTGGTTAGTGATAGCTGACCCTCTGACACAGCCCCAGGCACTACAAGGGAAGCTGAGTTTTAAGACTATTTTCTTTGACACTTGCAGAACAATTCTGTCCATCCTTACTGTGACACACATCCCAGTGTATTAAGCAGAATTTACTCCCAGGTCAATATGCATTTACTGCCTTACTGGACTTGGTCAGAATTGCTTTGGTTATAATAGTACTGAGGAACATGCTTGATACAACTGTTGATTCTTTGTAACACAGCCTTATTTTGGGAAGGGTCTTAACTCAGCAAAAGCACACTTGCTTTGCATACAGCAGGTCACAGTTTCAGCCCCCAGTGCCTACACTACTGACAGTGCAATTTGACACCATTTTAATTGTCATGGCTCAGTGTTACTGAATTTTTTGTTTGTAAGTTTTACAAGGTCTTTAACCATCTCTGACAAAGTGTGGATGCCTCGCCAAACTACAGTAGAGTCTCACTTATCCAAGATAAATGGGCCGGCAAAACGTTGGATAAGTGAAAATCTTGGATACAAGAAAATAATAAAATATAATAAATAAAAATATAACTTGACTTCCGGGTATGGCATCATGGCGACTGGGTGAGTGATCGCGGAGTTCGCGATCACCGTTCTCCTCATTGACCGGGTAGGGCAGTTTTTTCGCCCACTCTCCGGGACGGATCGAGTTTCCTGGAGACAGCAAACCCACAAGGCTCTTTTTTTTGGATCCCAGGGCTGGTCTCCCTCAAGGAGGCCAGCTGAAGGATCTGAATCGGAGCGGGGTAGCAGGTCGGGAGAGACGGAAGGGCAGAAGGCCCGAACAGAAGCCGGGCTATACTTCCAAGATCGAGAGGAAATACAATAAGATACAGGAAAAAAGGTGGTTTAAGAGTGGATCGACCCACGGATACCAGAAACAGGAGTCGGCTTGAAGAAAGGAGATGAGAACAGAGAGGACAATGTTTAAGGTAACCGACCAGATCTAAAACCTAAAACCTAAACCCTAGGGAAGAAATATGAGGAATAAAGAGTCAAGTCAATAGAGACTAACCTTTATTGAGGGAAATTGCTGTTGATTGCTGTGAGAATCCTCAGGTCTTGAGCCGCACTGAAAGGGTTAAGGCTGGATCCGGAAGAGAAGAGGAAAAAAATAAAAAGACCTGGAGTGGCTATTGTTTAGTCTAACTGAGTTCATTGAAGGCCAGCAGACCCTGATAAGAGAGAGAGAGAGAACACGGAAGCGCGCAAGCGGAAGTCAAACTAAAGAGAAATCAAGAAGGCAGCCTCAGCTACGACGGCCACAAGTGCGTGGCGGACTGGGAAGGGGAAAAAGAGTGAGCCTTAGGACTCTGGCCTTTGGACTCTGGGCTTCGGCTGGGGGACAGGAGAGGAGGAGTAACGAGGAGTAGCGAGGACGAGAAGCAGACGGGAAGGAGAGACGAGACGGGAGACGAAAGACGGGAGACGGCGCGTGGGGTGAGTGCGAGGCGAGAGGAGCGTGGACGAGAAGCAGACGCGGAGACGCAGAGACGAGGAGGTGGTGCGAAGCTCCCGAGGCGAGGACAGACGGGGACGAGAAGTAGACGGGTGAAGGGATCGGAGGAGGCGAGAGGACGAAAACGGGCTGTAATAGGAGAGCTACTGAAGAGGGACTGCAGATAAAGAAGAGAAGTATATGAACTTGTGGGTGAGATAAGGAAAGATTGGACTGGTTAAAGCTGTGGGAGGGTTAGGATAGGAGGATCAGAAGAAGAGGGGGGGAGAAAGAGGAAAGAATAAATTATTAAGTAAAGTACGAGGGGTAAAGAATACATACACTGGATAGAACCTAAGACAGGGCGTCGGGGCAGAAGGTGTATTTAATCAACTCTTTAGGCTTTCTCTGAAGCTAAGAAAGCAGTGTTTACTCTTCTAGTATGGTTGGGTACAAGAGAGGGACACTAGATATTAGAGAGTTCTAGATAAGGTGCTAGGTTAAGATTAACCCCAAATATAAAAAAAAAAAAGAGGAGGGGTGCTTGAAGGTCAAAAAGAGGAAACATACCTTAAACCAAAAGCGTTCATACTCATTTATTTATATCGAGAAAAATACATTTCATATTTACGATAAATATTAATCAAAAAAATTTAACTCTTATCAATTTCACTATTGATTTCTGTTTTTGTATAAATTAATTTGGTATAAATCAATTAATTAATTTCAATAACATTTTATAATTCAAAAAAAAAAAAGGAGCTGACTCATCAAATTAAGTTTAAGGAGCATAATCTAAGTGACTATATAGAAACCTACGTGATAATAGAATTAGCCTTGAGCGTAGTAGTTGATAAGACTATTGACATAATACTGTATAACATCCAATCCTTACAATAGCATAACCAAAGAAGATGTCAACGCAAAAATTGAAGATAGAAGAAAAAAAAGCTACTGGGAGAAAAGGATCATTTTCGGATGAGATCAATCTAAAAGATGTGATGAGAGAACTTCAGAAAATTACAGAAAGTCAAAAAAACCTACAGGAGCAGATGATAGACATGAGAAAAGAATTATCAGAAGAATTTATAGAGGTAAAGAAAGAAATAAAAGATTTACAAAGAGAGATGAAGGAAGTCAAAGAAGACAAACAGAAGATGGAGAAGAATCAGGACAAACTTCAAGCAAGATTGGATAAACTAGAAGCAAAGAACATCAGACTAGAAGAAAGACAAGAGAAATTGGAAATGAAAGAGTTAGAGTTTCAAGTTCGAATAAGAAACATTATAGAAGAACCTAAAGAAAACTTGAAACAAATCACAACTCAAATCCTAGCTGATCTTTTACAAGTACAGGACGATGAGATGGAAGATAGTATCGAAAGAGCCTACAGAGTCACTACTAATTACTCCAAAAAACATAAAGTAGCAAGAGATGTGGTAGTACAATTCGATAAAAAGAAAATAAGAGAAGAAGTACTGAGGACAAGCAAAAAAAATACGATTCGTTACAAAGGTCAAAAAGTAACAATACTCAAAGAACACCCTGCCAGTACGATGCAAAAACGTAAAAAATATACGTTCCTGACAGAAGAACTAAAAAGACGTCACATCCGCTTTCGGTGGGAACGGAAGGAAGGAATCATGGCAACCTACAATAACGAAAGAATATGGCTAACATCGGAAGAGAAGGCGAAGGAATTTTATATGAACTTAATGAAGAAGGAGATCGGACCAAACCCACCGGTACTAGACCTCGAGAGAGAGAGAAAGAGAGCTAGAACTATATCCCCCGAAAAAGTCCAGCAAGTAACCACATTACGAACACCAAACCTAATAAATCTAGAAGAGGAAGAGGAAGAAGAAAGAGGACCCTCTCAAAACCAGAACTAACTTAATTTAAAAAAAAAAAAAAAAAAAAGAAGGGAAAATGCAAATAAAATGTTATTCCAACAATATTAACGGTTTGAACGCACCCAATAAAAGAAATAGTTTATTTAATCACCTGCAAAAGTTGAGACTTGATTTAATAGCTCTGCAAGAGACACACATCTGCCATAAACATACCTCACACCTAATCCAAAGAAAACTAGGGAAAGAATTCATTTCATCGGCCTCGGGGAAAAAAAAGGGAGTGGTCTTGTACATAAACCCGAAACTAAACCCAGAACTAGCATTTAAGGACGATGAGGGAAGAATGGTGGGAGCAAAAATCAGGGTGGGCAATCAGATTATATTAACTTGCAACATCTATACTCCGAATGGACCAAAAAAAACCTTTTTAGAAACATTAAAAGGTAAAATTGCGGAACAGGAATTTGACGATTTAATGATTATAGGTGACTTCAACGGGGTTCTGGATCCGGTGTCAAGGACAGAACGCCACAAGATTCAAAGTAACAGAGTTTATTAGTTTACAGAACTCAAAAATGCCCGTAAAAACACAAGGGCCAGGCAGTTTTTTGCCTTTAGGAGCAAAAAGGGATAAAAGTAAATGTTCAATGCCCACGCCTGTCAGAAACAGAGCCACGAGGCTCAATCATAACATCCGGACTGGGATAAGAAAGGAAACAGCACAAAGGGAAAAAAGAATTCAAAATCGGGCAAGTTACCAGTAAATTTTATTAAAACCTTACAAGATTGGGAGCTCAGGGATGCCTGGAGAATACACCATAGGGGAGAAAGAGATTTTACATACTTCTCAAATAGGCATAATTCATGGTCTAGAATTGACATGGCATGGATGACCCCTTCACTGATCCCAAAGGTGACTAAAATTGAAATATCCCCCAGGTACATTTCAGATCATTGCCCATTGGAATTCACATTAAATAAAACCCAAAGAGATTTAAACTGGAGATTAAATGAAAACTTAATAAAATCTGAAGAGGATATCCAAATTAACAAAAAAATTCTGAGGGAATACTTTCAAATAAACGATAGAGAGGAAACAGCAATACAAACAATTTGGGATGCAAGTAAGGCTGTCATGCGTGGCCATTTCATCCAGCAAAGTGCCCGAAAAAACAAAGAGAAAAATAGAATTTTAACCAAGATAAATGAAGAAATTACCTTAAAAGAAAAAGAATCAAAATCAGAACCAAATAATAAAAAAGTCAAACAAGAACTAGAATGCTTGAGAGAACAGAAAATCCATATGGAATTAGATGAAACAGCGAAAAAACTAAAATTCATAAAACAACAACAATTTCAAAATGCTAATAAACCAGGGAAATGGCTTTCCTGGAAAATTAGGAAGAAAAAGCAGGCCCACAGTATTACAGAAATCACTTCAGAAGGAACTAATTACACGACAGAACAAGGGATAATGGCCCAATTTAAGAAATTCTATAGCAAATTATACTCAAAAGATCAGATTGAATCAGACAAAATATCCCAATTCATTTGTAACCAAAAATTGGAAAAACTATCAGAAAAACAGAGAGAGATATTAAACAAAGAAATAACGGATAAAGAAATTAAGAGAGCCATAGATAAGATGGAGGGTAATAAGGCCCCGGGACCTGATGGCCTTAGCGGCATTTATTACAAAGTTTTTGCGGAAGAAACTACACCTTATCTTAAAAAGATTATGAACCAAATTCTAGAAAATCAAAAAATTCCAGATTCATGGCGTAATGCAACAATAACTATGATTCCAAAAGAAGGACAGGACCTTAAAAATGTCAAAAATTATAGGCCAATATCCCTATTAAATTCAGATTATAAAATTTTTACAACGATACTAGCGGAAAGAATGAAAGAATTCCTGAAAGATTGGATAGGAGAGGAGCAAACGGGCTTCCTACCAAAAAGACAAATGAAGGACAATGTAAGAGAAATAATAAATATAATTGAATTTTACGAATTTACAAAGAAAGATGAATTGGCCTTACTCACTATCGACATGGAAAAAGCATTCGACAATTTAAACTGGGATTTCTTCAAGTTATTAATAAGGGAATTGGACATGGGTTATAAGTTTATTAATGCGATTAATCAAATTTACGATAAACAAGAGGCAAAAATCAAAATAAATTCAGGGGAATCGCAAAAATTCGAAATATGTAAAGGAACCAGACAAGGATGCCCGCTGTCCCCGCTACTATTCATCTTTTCACTAGAAATTCTCTTAAAAAGTATCAGAGATGACCCCAAATTGATAGGAGCAAAAATAAGAAAACACAATTATAAAGTCAGGGCCTTTGCTGATGATCTTATATGCATAATAGACGACCCCATAAAAACAATACAATACTGGCTAGCTAAAATAAAAGAATATGGGGAAGTCTCGGGTTTAAAAATAAACACAGAAAAGACCATGATATTACCAAAGAATCTGACTAAAATAAGACAAGAAGAACTAAAAAAAATTTCGGGGATACAGACCAGGGGAAAAATAAAATACCTAGGTATAAATATAACGGCGAGAAACTCCCAACTATTAGAGAATAATTACGACCAAAAATGGAAAGAAATAAAGAAGGACCTAGAAAGATGGAGATATGCAAAATTATCATTATTAGGTAGAATTTCGGTAATAAAAATGACTATCCTGCCCAAGTTATTATTCCTATTTCAAAATATCCCTATTATTAGAAACACACAGAAATTCAAAACCTGGAATAAGGACCTCAACAACTTCATATGGATGGGTAAGAAATCAAGAATTAAGAGAATTTACATGATAGACGATAAGAAAAGAGGCGGACTAGGCCTCCCCGACCTGCAACTCTACCATGATGCTTGCGGCCTCATGTGGGTGAAAGATTGGTGTACACTAAGTAACATTAGAACCATAACATTAGAAGGAACAGACTTAAGGGCAGGGTGGCATGCATATTTATGGTATGGGAAAAAATTGATGGAAAAAAATTTCGGCAATCATTTTATTCGGTCTTCACTTCTAAAAATTTGGGAAAAGTATAAATCCAAATTATACCAGAAAACTCCAAAATGGATCTCCCCCCTGGAGGCATGCCAGAGAAGAGAAATAGGAGGAGCAACTTGGCCCAAATATAAAGATATCCTAATTAAGGAAAAGGGGACATACATTCTGAAAAGTCAAGAAGAGATTAACAAAGAATTCGGCAATTTGGGATGGTTCCAATACAGACAATTAAAAGAATATTATAATAAAGATAAAATACTAGGATTTGAAGAAAAAGAGACTTTTTGGGACAAGGTAATGAAAATGGAAAAAAAACAAATATCTATAATTTATTCAAAATTAATAGAATGGGAAACAGAAACGGTACCAATAAAAGAAAACATGATTAAATGGGCCCAAAACTTAGGCAAAACAATACATCTAGCAGAATGGGAAAAGGCTTGGAACTCTAGATTGAAATTCACCTATGCAACCGAATTAAAAGAAAACTGGATCAAAATGTTCTACCGCTGGTATTGGACCCCCCAAAAATTATCAAATTTCAATAAGAAAATCTCAAACAAATGTTGGAAATGTAATGATCAAGTGGGTACATTTTACCACTGTTGGTGGACTTGTAAAAAGGCGAAAATATATTGGAAGAAAATCCACCAAGCAATACAAAAGATGTTGCAAATTAATATAGAATTAGATCCCAAATACTTCCTTCTTGGGATGATTAATATAGAAAAGGACAAAGACAAAGAAATTCTCTTCAATTATCTTACAACAGCTGCAAGAATAGTCTATGCCAGATATTGGAAAAAGAATGAAATTCCGGAGCTGAGCCAATGGCTAGTCAAAATATTGGAAATAATGAACATGGATAAATTGACGTATTTACTCAAAAATAACTACGGCATTCCCAAAAAGCAAACAAATTGGGACCTGGTTAAGCACTTTTTGATTGAAAGGCAAATGAAGGTGCTAATTTAACCCCAATAGAATATGTTAATGATGGAAGAATTCAATAAAACAAAAACAAATAAATATATAAACAAAAGAGAAAAAGGCTGACACCAAAGCAGAACGAACGGAAAGACCAATTAAAGATAGAAATCTTTCTTTAAGTATCTGTGTGAGAGATGGAAGTGACCAATTACTTTATATTTTTGTTTATTTTACTTTACTTTTCCTTTTTTCTTTGTCTCTCTCTTTTATCTTTTACTTCAATTTCAACTCACTTATTGCACTTTTTTTCCTCTAAGAACCCAATGTGTTCTAAATCACGTACTGTAATTTTTATTTGAAAACTCAATAAAAATTTTTTTTAAAAAAATAAAATAAAAATATAACTTACAATAAAATTAATTTAAAAAATGCAAATAACGTCAAATAAAAATTACACAACAATTTTTAACCAATACCACCACCACTTTGCCACAGCAACGCGTGGCCGGGCACAGCTAGTA
Source organism: Anolis carolinensis (assembly GCF_035594765.1). Taxonomy (NCBI): domain Eukaryota; kingdom Metazoa; phylum Chordata; class Lepidosauria; order Squamata; family Anolidae; genus Anolis; species Anolis carolinensis. The sequence goes on along the minus strand of NW_026943829.1, from coordinate 2,518,031 downwards.
TATATAAAAGGGTAATGAAATTTCGGCCTAGGACAAAACAACAAAACTACACATCCCAGAAACACTAAACTTGGCAGCACAACCCCTCATCCATGCCTCTACGTTCATACAACAAAAAGAAAAGAAAAATAAAGTCCTAATTAGAGGGAGAGGAATAATTATTTTTATCCAATTACTGCCAGTTAGAAGGTTAAGCTCCATCCACTTGGTCTGCTGTCAGTTAGAAGGCTAAGCTCCACCCACTTGGTCTCCTAGCAACCCACTCAGCCCAGGGCCACTTCAATCAGGCCTCTTCCACACTGCCTATAAAATACAGTTTATCTGATTTCAACTGGATTATATGGTAGTGTAGACTCAAGATGAGCACCAACCCCCAGAGTCAACTGGACTTAATGTCAGGGGAAAACCTTTACCCTTTACCTTAACTACCACCAATTCCTCAATACTTTATTTCCCATACCACCAGACTTCGCCACAGCAATGCATGGCTGGGCACAGCTAGTTAAACATAAAATTACATTATGATTTTACAAATTAAGCACCAAAACATCATGTTTCACAGGAAATTGACAGAAAAAGCAGTTCAATACACAGTAATGTTATGTAGTAATTACTGTATTTACTAATTTAGCACCAAAACATTGGCAGACTACCATGGATAATACAGAACTTGGGATAAGTGAGGCTTGGATAAGTGAGACTCTACTGTACAAATCCCAGGATTTCATAGCAATGAGACATAGATTCAATCTACAGTGTAGATGCACTTGATAAGGTTCAGTCAATATCTACACCACTGGCTCAGAACAAAGGAGCTTGCTGTGTTCATACCGTATTAGTTCAGCCCCAGGCAATGTCTTACCTGTCTCCTTCCCACAACATATGGCTTCTTGCCTGACTAACATATGGATGATACTTACAACTAATGAAGGTATGACATGTGATTTCTACTGAGCTATCTGCACTTTGCAGTCCAGCTGAGTCGACAAGGCACATGAAGTGTGGGTTTGAAGAAAAGGGCAACTACGTAACTCAAGCACACAATGGCTTCTTGTACAAGTGGGTTCCCGACCCCACAAATTTTTTTGCTTTTCACTTTGGGAAGATGAACCTCTTCATCTTGATGTAGTAGAAGCAAGTCTTATAGGGGCCAATAACCATCTCTCTCAGGCTTATTTGTTCCGTCCTCATCTTGGCAGCATTCCCCACAGTAAATTGGAGAGGGAGGAATAGACTTTCCAAACAACAGTATTTTTCTAAGAGTTCTCCCTGCTGTATTAAAAAAAATATTTTGAGTCTCAAATGGGCAACTAAGACCAAAGAGCAGTCACCCCTCCACATTTATGGGTATGACTTTTGTGGCTTTCATTATTTGTGAATATATTAGTTGATTAGAGGAGACCTGGTGGTGAAGTGCGTTAAAGCACTGAGCTGGAGACCGAAAGGTCACAGGTTCAAACCCCGGGAGCGCTGTGAGCGGCCGCTGTTAGCTCCAGCTCCTGCCAACCTAGCAGTTCGAAAACATGCAAATGTGTGTAGATCAATAGGTACCGCTCCGGCAGGAAGGTAACGGCGCCCCATGCAGTCATGCCAGCCACATGACCTTGGAGGTGTCTACGGACAATGCCGGCTCTTCGACTTAGAAATGGAGATGAGCACCAATCCCCAGAGTCAGACATGACTGGACTTAACGTCAGGAGAAACCTTTACCTATTAGTTGATTCCCCAAACTAATGCCTGTCAGTCAGGTGTAATAGCCCTTCAGGGCCATTTACTTGCCCCCACCCTAATCTTTAGACTTAGGGTCACCCTAGGTCTGAAATGACTTGAAAGCACACAACAACAATTCTAATTAACTTGACTATCTCATCAGCCAAAAACAGGCCCACACTTTCCATTGAAATACTGGTAAGTTTATGTTGGTTAAAATTGTTCTTCATTTTAATTATTATATTGTTCTGTCACTCCATACAGTCATGCCGGCCACATGACCTTGGAGGTGTCTACGGACAACGCCGGCTCTTCGGCTTAGAAATGGAGATGAACACCAACCACCAGATTTGGTCACGACTGGACTTAACGTCAGGGGAAAACCTTTACCTTTATCTATTGTTCTGTCATGTCTTTTTGCACTACAAATATGATACATGTAGTGTGCATAGGAATTCATTCATGTTTTATTCAAACTATAGTCTGGCTCCCAGCAGTCCAAGGGACTATGAATTGGCCCCTGCTCTAGATCTTCCAGCACAGCTCTATGGGTGTTGACATAAAGTTGAGTTACAAGACTGAGAAATGTCTAGGAAAGTATTTTCTCATTTTTATTCCATGTTAGCCAGGTTTCTGTACCCTAACCCTATTGAATGTGGAGGTCTGACTGTATTTTGGTCTTGAGTGAGCAACTAAGACCCGTTAGACTTTGGGGAAAAAGACTTCCTGTTCAATATGAAAGGAGCCCCAGTGGCAAAGTGTGTTAAAGGGCTGAGCTGCTGAACTTGCAGACCGAAAGGTCCCAGGTTTAAATCCTGGGAGCGGAGTGAGCGCCCGCTGTTAGCTCCAGCTTCTACCAACCTAGCAGTTCGAAAACATGCCAATGTGAGTAGATCAATAGGTATCGCTCTGGCGAGAAGGTAACGGCACTCCATGCAGTCATGCCAGCCACATGACCTTGGAGGTGTCTAAGGACAATGCTGACTCTTCAGCTTAGAAATGGAGATGAGCACCAACCCCCAGAGTCAGACATGACTGGACTTAACATCAGGGGAAACCTTTACCTTTATTCAATATGAAAATTTTTAGAACTAGTTTATTGGTATGCCTATATATATCTGCCTGCTTTTCTGGAACCTAATTGGAAGAATGGTGGAGGACCATTATAATATGCGCACCTGTGCATCCAAATTTAGAGTATACCATAATGGATAGGTTAGCCCTCCTCCCCTTATGGATAATGCTTCCTTAGTGCCTTTCATCATTTTTGTCATGTGACACCTTTCTGTTTTTGCAGTTCTTTTAGCCTTTTCTTTGTTTGCATCTAGCACATTTCAGACTACTGAAACCAAAGATTTTTGCTATGTCACTCCTTCCTTATGCTGTCCTATGTGTGCCTGCAGAGCCCTTCTATAAACACAGAGAAAGGTGTTTTCTAGGGAAATTTCCTAAAACCAGTTCTGTCCAGGGTATGCAATGCTTATAACTAGTCTGCTGTGTAACTAGATGGATTTAAATATTGCTCGTGCTTTGTTATGATGCTTTGCATGGTTTCAAATTCCTGCAAAAACATGTTACGTCATAAAGCAATTTTCAACTTTAGATGCATACAGACTGTAGGATTTCCTCCCATCCTTATCTGAATAATCCTTCTCAAATCTGCTTGAGATACCCTGAACACCCATTTACTTTAAAAAATATCCAAACTACCTAAAGCACTTGCATGTTAATCTTCCTGACATAATTTCATCCCTCCTTGCAATGACCTTCAGCAGCCAGCATGCAAACATAAACAGAGTACACTTGAGTGAGTACACAGGTGAGAGAATGGATGGAAATTTTTCAGAAACTTTCTTTAAAAAAACCCGTCTTTCAAAACATTTCACCTTGGCTAATGGGCAGTAGGGGTTAAAGCAGGGTCCTTAATTCATAAGTTTTCAGATTTCCTAACCTACTTCTCTATGCCTCAGCCATATAAATGAGAAATTGGCTGCTACAGGCTCAATAAACATGTTAATAGTATTTTTAAGAGCAGGAAGTGAGAAAAAATCAATTTCACTCTCAGAGTCTTGGTGTCTTCAGTTAATTTTCAAAACACACACATTAAGCAAATGGAATTGTTTCCCACCACAACATACCAAGTCTTGCAAAAAGCTACTCACTGTATTCCTGCCTTTCACAAGATCCCTTCCAGAAAAGGGGCATCCCGTAAGTGCCTGTTTATTTCCATAGCAGGAATGGACAGTGCTCAAGAGCCCTCTCTTCCATGAAGTTAGGCATCAGTTCTGAATTGATCTCATGCAACCACTGCAGAATTCTATTAAGAGGGGGAGAATATGAGTAAAAGAGATTGTGGGATTTTTGCATGGTCAGCAAAACATTTTGGGGGTATGTTTTGTCGAAGGCTTTCTTGGCCGGGATCACAGGGTTGTTGTATGTCTTTCGGGCTGTGTGGCCATGTTCCAGAAGTATTCTCTCCTGACGTTTCGCCCACATCTATGGCAGGCATCCTCAGAGGTTGTGAGGTTTTGGGGGTATGCGTGTTTCAGTTCCCAAGGTGATAGAATTGTCATATTAGATACACTTCTCTTCTCCCTACAACTTCTAATTTTAGTAAGAAGTGTAGTTCAGACAGAGTCAAATCTAGGGATATGTGACAATGGCTTGACTTTCTGATGAGAAAGACCCCGCAATGAAGAAATTCCAAGATTGCTGACTTATGATCCATATTAAAAATAGGGAAATAACAAATCCTTTCTACAAGTGGTCAAAGAATCTCTCTCTCCCTCAACCCTCTATCTATCTATCTTATCTATCTATCTATCTATGATGGCCTAGGGGATAAAAGCCTCGTGACTTGAAGGTTGGGTTGCTGACCTGAAAGCTGCCAGGTTTGAATCCCACCCAGGGAGAGCGTGGATGAGCTCCCTCTATCAGCTCCAGCTCCATGCGGGGACATGGGAGAAGCCTCCCACAAGGATAGTAAAACATCAAAACATCCGGGCGTCCCCTGGGCAACGTCCTTGCAGACAGCCAATTCTCTCACTCCAGAAGCAACTCCGGTTGCTCCTGACACGAAAAAAAAAAATCTATAGATCTATCTATCGATTGATTGAGCTACATGTTGCCTCAAGAAATAAAAACAATCTTCCACACAAGCTTTAATAGATATTATTATGGACTTGAGAAGAACAAAAGAAAATAACTGAACTACAATTCACCTGAAACCTATAACTCTTTAAGATCAGGTTATCTGGGGGGAAAAAACAAGGCTGCTATTCACAAGATAAATACCTATGTGTATACATGTGCATTTTCCTTTATTGTAGCTTATCTCTGAGATTAAGGACAAAGACAAGAGTCCACATCAGTGGTTCTCAACCTGTGAGTCCCTAGATGTTTTGGCCTTTCAACTCACAGAAATCTTAACAGCTGGTAAACTGGCTGGGTTTTCTGGGAGTTGTAGGCCAAAATTCATGGGGACCCACAGATTGAGAACCACTGGTCTACATTTTACTTAGGCAATACCTCATAGCTCAAGCATGATGGTCCTCCATGTGTAGTATCTTGGCGGTGAATGTGTAGGTGGCTGTGGAGACCTCTTGACCTGCATGTTCTTCCGCAGTGAAGACATTGGTTTCCAGATGGAAAATGTGACCTAATTGGGGAGTGACCCCAGCTGACCCCTGGCTCCCAGCCAAACGGCTGAGCAGGCTGAGCTAATGGGATCCGCTCCCTCCCCCCATCCCATAATACACTCCGGCCCCGCCACCCTTTCGCTTTTGCACCCATTGCTGTACTTTCTGATGGTGCTGTTTCCATTCTTTGGCCAGTTGTTAGTTGGGTTTAGGATTGAGATTCAAACTTCTAACAAACTCCTTTGTTTGGGCTGATGGCATATAGATTCTTCATCGTGGTCTCTGTGAAATTGCACCTGTGCACTCAGTCTGGAATCTAGTTAAATCTAGTTAAATAGACAATCTGGATCACAAAGGGCATTCAGTGGTTGGTCAACCCACATTTTGGAAAGTAATGACAACAAAATGAAACTTTGAGGTTAGCCATGGCCCCATCTGTGGGGCCATATAATGCCGGGACAATAAAGGTGTGTTGTCGAAGGCTTTCATGGCTGGAACCACAGGGTTGTTGTGTGTTTTCCAGGCTGTATGGCCATGTTCCAGAAATATTATCTCCTGACGTTTCACCCATAATATCTGAGGATGCCTGCCATAGATGTGGGCCTTTGTTTGGGATGATAGCATATAGATTCTTCATCGTGGTCTCTGTGAAAGCACACGTACGGTATTTCCTGCACCAGCGCAGTCAGTTTGGAATCTAGTTAAATAGACAATCTGGACCACAAAGGGCATTCAATGGTTGGTCAACCCACATTTTGGAAAATGATGAAACGTTGAGGTTAGCTATGGCCCCATCTGTGGTGCCATATAATGCCGGGACAATAAAGGTGTGTTGTCGAAGGCTTTCATGGCTGGAACCACAGGGTTGTTGTATGTTTTCCGGGCTGTATGGCCATGTTCCAGAAATATTCTCTCCTGACGTTTCACCCACAACCTCTGAGGATGCCTGCCATAGATGTGGGCAAAACATCAGGAGAGAATACTTCTGGAACGTGTCCATACAGCCCCAAAACACACACAACAATCTCACAATAAAGGTGGCCAACCCCATCCCTTTTTAGTCCAAGCATTTTATTGGATTTCATTAGTACTGAATTTTTCAGATAATTTCTAAGGTAATAAATTATAGATCCCAAACTAAGCTTAGCTCCTTGGATAGTGACATTACAGTTCATACTAAAACCCGGAATGGATAACTCCTCCGTGGTGTGGTAACCAACAGATTACTGGCCACGTTTCTGTTGTGCTTTCTTACCCAACTCAAGGCCCTGTCTACGTTGCCATATAATATAGTTAACTAAGCATAGCACACTGGATAGTGACATTATAGTTCAGACTAAAACCCGGAGTGGATAACTCCTCCCTGGTGTGGAAATCAACAGACTGCTGGGCCACATTTCAGTTGTACTTTCTTGCCCAACTCAAGGCCCTGTCTACGCTGGCATATAATGCAGTTAACTACATTATATTAGTATACTACACTGACCGTATAATATAGTTTCTAACTGCATATATGGCAGTGCAGATGGGGCCCAAGTGGCATTGAGGACTGAAAGGGAGAAGGAAGGGAGAGAAAGACACTTGTCCAATTACCTAAACTGTTCCAGACAGGAAACAATCAGAGCCAGCTAACACCTCCCTAGAAAGGATTCTCTCAGGTAGGAAGCAGCCAGGCTTTGAAGCTGCAAAGCTATTCAGTGCTAATCAAGGTAGCCAATTGCAACATTCACACTTGCCTCCAACAGACAAGAGTTCTTTCTCCCACCTTGGAGATTCCACAGATATATCAGCCCCTCTTGCCTAGTTTCCAACAGACTTCACAACCTCTGACGATGCCTGCCGTAGATGTGGGTGAAACGTCAGGAGAGAATGCTGCTTCTGGAACATTGGCCATACAGTCCGGAAAACTCATAGTAACCCACTGTTCTTCATCCGTTCCAATCCAAGCTGGCCTCCTTGCCCATCCTAGGATGCATCTACACTGTAATGTTAACACATTTTGACACCACTTGGCTCAAGGCTACGGAATCCTGGGAGTTGCAGTTTGGTAGGGAAAGTTGTAGTTTCTTCTTTGGCAAGGAAAGACTTCGTAAAACTACAGCTCACAAGATATGCATAGCACTGAGTAGTGCCAAACTGAATTCATTCCACAAGGTAGAGCAGAGATGAGCAAACTTGGGCACTCCAAGTGTTTTGGACTCCAACTCCCACCATTCCTAACAGCATCAGGCCCTTTCCTTTTGCCCCTTAAGCGGCTGAGGGGCAAAAGGAAGGGACCTGAGGCTGTTAGGAATGGTGGGAGTTGAAGTCCAAAGTATGAATATAAGAGCCTGACCCAAGCCCACCAAGAAGCCATGAAATCATGCCTCACACACCTGGCCTTCCTATCCCCACTCAGCTTATTAACCAAAAGAGGATTTTTCAAAAAATTCACCTTCACATATCCCAATATGTTCACTGCTGGAATCCTCCAAAAGAAAACGAAGGCACATCCGCACTTGTTTTGTTAGATCTAGAACAGCCAAGCATTCAGGACTGGGAGGGAAAAGTTACAAGGTGGTGATATTTCCATGTGGTCATGAACTGCCAATCTGGGAATGTATGGATAATAATAATAATAATAATAATAATAATAATAATAATAATAATAATAATAATAAATTAGACACAGGCGGAACTGGACAATTTAGACAGAAAAACAAGAAAACTCATGCCCATTCATCACTCACTGCACCCTCGCAGTGATGTTGACCGGCTATATCTGCCTAGAAGATCAGGGGGCAGAGGACTCTTGCAAGTGAAACAAGCAGTCAAAGAAGAAGAACATGCCCTGGCAGAATATGTAAAGCAAAGTGAAGAATCTGCTTTGATTGAAGTCAAAAATCAGAAACTTCTCAAAGCACAGCAGACAAAAAAGCAGTACAAGAAAACCGCACTACAAACTAGAGCTGACAGCTGGCACAACAAAACATTGCATGGAAAGTTCCTTGACAAAATTGAAGGAAAAGCTGATAAGGAGAAGACCTGGCTCTGGCTCACGAATGGGACCCTGAAGAAGGAGACAGAAGGCCTGATCCTTGCAGCCCAGGAACAAGCCATCAGAACAAAGGCAATTCAGGCCAAGATCGAAAAATCAGCTGATGACCCAAAATGCAGACTGTGCAAGGAAGCCAACAAAACCATGGATCATATCCTCAGCTGCTGTAAGAAAATTGCACAGACAGACTACAAACAGAGGCACAACTATGTGGCCCAAATGATTCATTGGAACTTATGCCTCAAGTACCACCTCCCAGCAGAAAAGAACTGGTGGGATCACAAACCTGCAAAAGTATTGGAGAATGAGCACGCAAAGATACTGTGGGACTTCCGAATCCAGACTGACAAAGTTCTGGAACACAACACACCAGACATCACAGTTGTGGAGAAGAAAAAGGTTTGGATCATCGATGTCGCCATCCCAGGTGACAGTTGCATTGACGAAAAACAACAGGAAAAACTCAGCCGCTCTCAGGACCTCAAGATTGAACTCCAAAGACTCTGGCAGAAACCAGTGCAGGTGGTCCCGGTGGTGATGGGCACATTGGGTGCCATGCCAAAAGATCTCAGCCGGCATTTGGAAACAATAGACATTGACAAAATTACGATCTGTCAACTGCAAAAGGCCACCCTACTAGGATCTGCACGCATCATCCAAAAATACATCACACAGTCCTAGACACTTGGGAAGTGTTCGACTTGTGATTTTGTGATATGAAATCCAGCATATCTATCTTGTTTGCTGTGTCATACAATAAAATAATAATAATAATAACTTAATTTTTATACCCTGCCTCTATCTCCCCAAAGGGGACTCAGGGCGGCTTACTTGGGGCCAAGCCCGAATAAAAACAATAGCAATATGAAACACAACAATAGACAAAAGACATGCACAATTATAAAAATTTAAACATTAGCCAATAAAAACAAATGACAAGAGCTAATAAAAACGTGGATTAAAATGGAGAGGTTGTAAAAGTAGACTGGGTAAGGTTCACCATATAAATATTGTAAACATGAGGTGACTGATAAAGTGCAAATTGGGATGGGAACAGACCCTGTGTCTATATCAAGTTGACAAAGGTAAAAAGTGCCATGGATGCCATGAATATTGGAGCACAGAGCCAAAGGAACTTGATTCTTTCCTGAGATGGTCTTGCAGCGTAGGTGGGCACGAGACCGGTTGCTGCCGCTGCCCTAGACAGGTATGGGTCACAGCGCTTCGTTCGGCCTGATTGTGGCCAGTATGTACCATCGCCTTGGCGTGGGCGGCCGCGTCGCTTGCCCTTTGGTCCCCTTACAAGATGCAGAACTGTTGGCGCAAGGAGGGAGACAAGAGGGCAAGACGGTCTGGAGCAAGGCCCTGTCACTCTCCGCCTACGCTGGGTTGGCAAGGTGAAGGGACGCCGCTTGGATGGCATGTTCGGCTGTCACTCTCCCTCTGCCTTGGCCACGCATCGTCAGGACACATGGCGATGCTCATGCGAAGCAATGCTTGGCCAGCCAGCCAAGAGCTCACCGGATGGAGACATGGCTGAGAAGTGTCTGGAGAAGGAACACTGAAATGTCCAAAGGTCTAGAACAGGCACGGGCAAACTATAGGCTGTCTTGCTGTGAGTTTTCCAGGATGTAATGTAAGGCAATTTGTCTCAAAAAGAGTTAAGGCACAGGAGGCAATCAGACAGAAAATCTAGTCTCATGGGAGTACAAATAATAATAATAAATGATAAACTTTATTTTTATATCCTGCCCCATCTCCCCGAAGGGACTGTCAGAGTATTTGCAGCGCAGCAGTAGTTGGATGGAAGCAGTGGAGCGCAGAACGAAGAGACACTCAGAGACGTTGGTAAAACTATTTACAAAGTTTTACTGTATGCAGCAGTAATCAACACAAACAGACTTGCAGATGACAGACGAACACAGGACTGCTCTGTTCTCCAACAGAACTTGACTCGAACTCTAGGCAGACAGAACTCAACTGAACTGATGCAATCGTTATGCACAAACACTTGTGTCTGGATACTCCCTAGTTCCAGCCACACATCAAGGTCATCATAGCTTCTTGGCAATTAACTCTTTCCACACTATGGTACATTCTGGGTGATGCAATCAGTTGCAATACAAGCATGGCACAAATTGCATTTAAACACTATCAATACACAAATCCCACATTAACAGGGACTCGGGGCAGCTCACAACAGGGACAAGTCCAACAACGACACAACACATTTGACAAATTTATTTATTTATTTATTTATTTATTTATTTACAGTATTTATATTCTGCCTTTCTCACCCCGAAGGGGACTCAGGGCAGATCACATTGCACATATAAGGCAAACATTCAATGCCTTAACATAGAACTGAGACAGAGACAGACGCAGGCACGGGCGGGCCTCGAACTTATGACCTCTTGGTCAGAGTGATTTGTTGCAGCTGGCTGCTAACCAGCCTGCGCCACAGCCCGGCCTTATAGGCTGTGTTGCTGTGAGTTTTCCAGGATGCAATGTAAGGCAATTTATCTCAAAAAGAGTTATGGCACAGGAGGCAATCAGACAGAAAATCTAGTCTCATGAGAGTACAAAATAATAATAATAAATATTAAACTTTATTTTTATATTCTGCCCCATCTCCCCGAAGGGACTTGGGGCGGCTCACAACAGGGACAAGCCCAACAACGACACCACATATTTGACAAAAACTTAAAACATTTCAACAATAAACAAAATAATATAATGAACAATACATTAAAATCCAAGCAGATAAAATCAAAGTAATTAAAAGTGAACCAGTGCTATCTCATGGACATAAGTAACAGTAATTTATTTTCATCATAGCCATGAGAAGGCGGAACAGCCGTACACACCCACTTCAATGGGTCCGTACCATGCAAATGGCTGCCGCAAAGTGTGGTTTAGTAAACAAAGAATATATATCTTGGCTTATCTAAACTTGACCACCTGAACATTAGGAAGAACTTCCTAACTGTGAAAGCTGTTCAGCAGTGGAACTCTCTGCTCCAGAGTGTTGTGGAGGCTCCTTCTTTGGAGGCTTTTAAGAAGAGGATGGACGGCCATTTGTCGGGAATGCGGTTTTCCTGCTTCTTGGCAGAAAGGGGTTGGACTGGATGGCCCACAAGGTCTCTTCCAACTCTAGGATTCAATGATTCCTTGATTCTGTGAATGAATGCAGTTTGACACCACTTGAACTTTCATGGCTCCCTGCTATGATATCATGAAGGTTGAAACTTGGTGAGGCCCTAGCACAATGATGGGCAACCTTTTGCACTTGGTGTGTCAAAATTCACCAAAAAACCTAGCATGACTTGGGTGGTGTGTCACTTCGAGAGAAAAAAACCATAATTTCACAATATATATAGTTTAAATAACAAAAATATATAATTGTAATATATAACTGTATTTAATAAATCAAAAACTATTTACTACCATTATTTCCATGTACAACAATCTATGGTGCCTCTTGCAGTTTCCACGCTGATTTCTCTCTATTGTAGTTTTAATGTAGTCATGAATAATGAATAATATAATAATAATATAAGAGTAATAATATAATAACATACTACAATAATAATAGGATAATAATAGAATTATATGTGTGTGTGTGTGTGTGTGTGTGTGTGTGTGTGAATACAGTAGAGTCTCACTTATCCAACACTCACTTATCCAACATTCTGGATTAACCAACACATTTTTGTAGTCAATGTTTTCAATATATCGTGATATTTTGGTGCTAAATTCGTAAATACAGTAATTACTACATAGCATTACTGTGTATTGAACTACTTTTTCTATCAAATTTGTTGTATAACATGATGTTTTGGTGCTTAATTTGTAAAATCATAACCTAATTTGATGTTTAATACGCTTTTCCTTAATCCCTCCTTATTATCCAACATATTCACATATCCAATGTTCTGCTGGCCCGTTTATGTTGGATAAGTGAGACTCTACTGTATCTACTAGCTGTGCCCGGCCACGCGTTGCTGTGGTGAAGTATGGTAGTATGGGAAATAAAGTATTGAGGAATTGGTGGTAGTTAAGGTAAAAGGTAAAGGTTTTCCTCTGATATTAAGTCAATTATAAATGGGTTATATAGCTGTGTGGAAGGGCCTTGAGTCTACACTGCCATATAATCAAGTGCAAATTAGATAATCTGTGGAAGCGGCCTAAGTGAGGCCTAACTCTGCCTGTCCCCTGGGCTGAGTGGGTTGCTAGGAGACCAAGTGGGCGGAGCTTAGCCTTCTAACTGGCAGCAATTGGATAAAAACAATTATTCCTCTCCCTCTAATTAGGACTTTATTTTTCTTTCCTTTTTGTTGTATGAACGTAGAGGCATGGGTGAGGGGTTGTGCTGGCAAGTTTAGTGTTTCTGGGATGTGTAGTTTTGTTGTTTTGTCCTAGGCCGAAATTTCATTACCCTTTTATATATACTAGCTTTGCCCGGCCACGCGTTGCTGTGGCTTATGGGAATCCTTTGTTGGCCAGGTGGAATAGCAGTGAATAGCCTTGCAGTCTCAAAGCCTGGCCGTTTTCTGGAGTAGCTGGAGCTGTTTGTTGTATGGACGTAGAGGCATGGATGAGGGGTTGTGCTGCCAAGTTTAGTGTTTCTGGGATGTGTAGTTTTGTTGTTTTGTCCTAGGCCGAAACATCACTACCCTTTTATATATATAGATAGATAAATGTAATGTGCATAATTCCCATGGAGTAAACAACAAAACCACTGGACCAAATCACACCAAATTTGGCCACAAAAGACATTAGTCATCCAATAAATCTGCATGTCAGCAAAAATGGCTAGGCGTGTCAGTGCTGACACGCGTGTCATAGGTTGGACATCACTGCCCTGGCACCTTTTTGCAGACTTTGTAAAACTACAGCTTGCAGGATTCCATAACCCTGAGCCATGGCAATTAATGTGCCTTCATTCTACAGTGCAGATGCACTTTATGTCTTTTTCCCCCCCCTTTCCAGAATGAGGGTGTTTGCGCTCTGAACGGAAAGCAATGGCAGCGTTATTGTGTTTGCGGAACAGATTCTGTCTGTGGCTTGGAATTCACCACTCTCCGGATCCCCAGGGAAGATTAAACGAATGAGACGGAGCAAATGACTTGATGGAAACCTCACCTGGGAGAACCGTCTGCCTATTTCTGGCTTTGTAATAAAACAGTCTCTGCGTAGTTGCTCCGTCATTGTTTTAAAAATTTTCATGTATTGTCCTTTCTCGGATATTTCAGGGCCGTTTGAGTGTGGGACTAGGGGTGCAACTACACCGGGCATGGACAAACTTCGTCCCTCCGAGTGTTTTGGACTGCAACTCCCAGCATTCCTAACAGGCTCAGGCCCCTTCCTTTTGCCCCTCAGCCGCTTAAGCGGCTGAGGGGCAAAAGGAAGGGGCCTGAGCCTGTTAGGAATGCTGGGAGTTGCAGTCCAAAACACCTAGAGAGAAGGCCCAAGTTGGCCCAGACCAACCTTGCCATGATTGCTTCACCATAGGGTTGCTATAAGTCAACAAAGCAAAGGTGTATCTCTGCAAGAGTTTGCCATTATCTTCCTTTGAATGGGTGATTCTGGGTGTTGTCCGTCCAAATGGGACCCCAGAGTTCAGGTTAGCCCACAGTCCAGTTCTTACGGGTTTGGATGATGAATTTCCTCCTGTTCTGGTGGGATGGGGGATTCTGGGCCTTGTAGTCCAAGTTCTCTGGTAGGAAGGAATGATATCTTTCTTCCTCCATTTCCTCCTCTCCCATCTGCTCGGAAGCCCACCTTCTGACCGTTCATCCCAGCCACCTCCTCCGTTGGATAGTGACAGAAGGGCCCCTCACTCTCTAAAGCAAAATACGCAGCTGCTTGGCTGGGCCTGTCAAGGGGAGAATGGGGCCTTCATTAATCACACACACACACACACACACACACACCCATTTTCCTGGCTTGCTCCTGTCCCCCTTGCAGCTGGGATGGGTCAAGCTTGGCTTTTGAGGGAGAGGAACAATAAAGGCGGAGAAAGGGAAGGGAAGGGGGGTAAGAAGGGGGGGGTTCAAACCTCCCCTCCCCTCCCTCTATTCCCCAATGAGAAGGAAATTCCTGAGTTTGTTCCCCAACTCAAAGGCTGAAAACTTTTTTGAAGTTTTTTTAGTGACCTCTAGTGGTCACTGCAGGCATTACAATGCAATAGTCACAACGCCACAGTGACCCCATGTGGTCGGTTTAGGTACTGCCTGCTTTGTAGAAATTGGATACTGGTAAAGTTGAAAGGTTAAAGGTAAAGGTAAACTTTTTTAAAGTTGAAAAGTTAGGGTCACTTTTTATTCAATTTATTGCCCCCCCTTTGTTAAATGGGTGGAGCAGCAAAATAAATACAGGTGAACAACAGAGGTAAAGAAAGAGGAAGAATGGGATTTTGTTCCCAGATTGAGAGTTAATGGTACTAAGAAGGGTAAAACAGAAATTAGGTGTTATCTGTATCTTTATTTAATAATAATAATAATAATTTATTTTTCCATCTCCCCGAAGAGACTCGGGGCGGCTAACATGAGGCCAAGCCAAAAACAGAAACAAAATGTGACAAGTTATAAATAACTAAAATATAAATAACTAAAAACAGTATCATCATAACATTCAAATATAAAAACAAATTAAAACCCAAAATACAATATAACACCATAGTGACCAAGTAAGGTGAAAGGTAATAAGTTAAAACCAATATAAATAACTAAAACAGTATCATCATAACATTCAGATATAAAAACAAATTAAAACACAAAATACAATATAACACCATAGTGACCAAGTAAGGGGAAAGGTAATAAAAATGGATTTAATATTTAATCCTATGTCTATGCCTTTTTAATATATGTCTTTTAATGGTCTTATGTTTTTATTTAGGTATTTTAACTGTGTTGTGCCCTGCCTTGAGGAAAGGTGGGTTCATAATAATTATGAACCCATTATTATTATTATTATTATTATTATTATTATTATTATTATTATTATTATTACAGCAGACTCTCAGTAAACCGGAACTCGAGCAAGCAGACCTCTCAAGCAACTGGAAAAAAATTGAAGAAATAATACTTTATATAAAAAATATAATAAAGTCAATTTTCAGAGAAATACCCAATTGTCTTTGTCTTAATTGGCTTCCAATTACTGTATTTCAATATTAATATCAAGACAATGCAGAGTTTATGGTAGGATGTAGTTTGGGATATAGGCCTATTTTTAGTTGTGGTATAGCCTGTCTTGAGGTTCGAGGAGATATGGGTAAAAATGCAAATAATAATAATAATAATAATAATAATAATAATAATAATAATAATAACAACTCTAATATCCCATCGGAGCCCCCAGTGGCGCAGTGTGTTAAAGCACTGAGCTGCTAAACTTGCAGACCAAAAAGTCACAGGTTCAAATCTGGAGAGTGGAGTAAGCTCCAGTTTCTGCCAACCTACCGCAGTTTGAAAACACGCAAATGTGAGTAGATCAATAGGTACTGCTCCGGCAGGAAGGTAAGGGCGCTCCATGCAGTCATGCCGGCCACATGACCTTGGAGGTGTCTATGGACAATGTCGGCTCTTCAGCTTAGAAATGGAGATGAGCACCAACCCCCAGAGTCGGACATGACTGGACCTAACGTCAGGGGAAACCTCTACCTTACTATTAATATCCCAGGCCCTTGGGAAGAGTCCAATATTCAGAGACGAATCCCAGACACTTGGCCCAAAGGTGCATGCATCCTGTGTTGTTATGTTCATGTAAATATATAATTATAATTATAATAATTAGTATTTTAATGGTCTTATAATCTTATCTATATATTTTAATTGTGCTATATTCTGTCTTTAGCCTTGAGGAGATGTGGGTGAAAATACCACCAATTTGTTGTCGAAGGCTTTCACAACCTCTGAGGATGCCTGCCATAGATGTGGGCGAAACATCAGGAGAGAATACTTCTAGAACATGGCCATAGAGCCCGGAAAACATACAACAACCATACAACCAATTATAAAAACTTGGCATTATACTACATTTATTTTGACCAGAAGCTGGCCATTTGGAGCGCCTCTGGTGCTGCTATAAGAAGGTCCTCCCTTGTGCATGTGGCAGGGCTCAGGCTGCATTGTAGTCAGTGGTCTGTGGGTTGCTCTTCTCCACACTCGCATGTCGTGGACTCCACTTTGTGGCCCCATTTCTTAAGGTTGGCTCTGCATATCGTTGTGCCAGAGCACAGCCTATTCAGTGCCTTCCAAGTCTCCCAGTCCTCTATGTGCCCAGGAGGGAGTTTCTCATCCGGTCTCAGCCACGGATTGAGGTTCTGAGTTTTTACCTGCCACTTTTGGACTCTTGCTTGCTGAGGTTTTCCTATGGGTATCTTAGGAAGCTGTTTCTTGATTTAAGACATTGGCTGGCTGATATTTGAACAGAGAATGGGCTGGAGATGTCTTATCATTACAGGTTGATACTGCCTAACAGATGTCAGGTGGTGCAATACCATCTAAACCAGGGGTCCTCAAATTAAGGCCCGGGGGCCAGATGCGGCCCTCCAAGGTCATTTACCTGGCCCCCGCCCTCAGTTTTATAATATATTTTATATCATTTAAAATAATATAATATATTGTATATACATATAATATTTATAATAATATTATAATGTTATACAATATAATACTAATAATACCATATAATAATATAAATTATATGTTATATATTACATATAATATTACAGTATAGTGGTATAGTTCAATATAGTAATATATAATGCTAATATTGTGCTATGCTAATAATATAATATATTGTATGTACATTCAGCTGCTCTGAGTTCCCTTTGGGGTGAGAAGGGTAGGATATAAATGTAGTAAATAAATGTAGTAAATAAATAATAAATAAATAAAGAATTTTAGACTTAGGCTCACCCAAAGTCTGAAATGACTTGAAGGCACACAACAACAACAACAATCCTAATTCACTTGACTATCTCATTGGCCAGAAGCAGGCCCACACTTCCCATTGAAATCCTGATAAATGTATGTTGGTTACAATTGTTTTCATTTTTAAATATTGTATTCTCTCATTGTTGTTGCTGTTTTGCACTACAAATAAGACATGTGCAGTGTGCATAGGAATTTGTTCGGTTTTTTTTTTTTTAAATGATAATTCGGCCCCTCAACAGTCTGAAGGGTTGTGGACCAGCCTTCTGCTTAAAAAGTTTGAGGACCCCTGGTCAAAACAATATAATTTCTCCAGGTGTGTGGGGCATAAACATCCCATGATAGTGCGGCATGTCTCATTAAGAGCCACATCAACTTTACCTCACAACCTCTGAGGATGCCTGCCATAGATGTGGGCGAAACGTCAGGAGAGAATACTTCTGGAACATGGCCAGACAGCCCGGAAAACATACAACAACCCTTTGATCCCGGCCATGAAAGCCTTTGACAACATGGCACATCAACTATTGTTAACATGGAGAGATGTATTCCACATTGGGCATGCGACTCAGCAGCAGAGTAGCAAAGCGTTGTGATCCCCAGGTTGTGCCAGTCAGCTTTCGTATGATATTACTAGCTGTGCCCGGCCACGCATTGCTGTGGCGTTGTCTGGTGGTGTTGGTGAGAAATTGTTGAGGTAGTGGTGGTATTGAATGTCTGTTGTATGGTTGTCTTTATGTTTAGTATGCACACTGAAGTGGATTCTATGGCAGTGTGGAGTCAAGATAATCCAGTTCAAAGCAGATAATATAAGATTCTAAATGGGTAATGTAGCTGTGTGGAAGGGCCTTGAGTCTACACTACCATATAATCCAGTTCAAATCTGATAATCTGTGGAAGAGGCCTAAGTGAGGCCTAACTGTGCCTGTCCCCTGGACTGAGTAAGTTGCTAGGAGACCAAGTGGGCGGAGCTTAGCCTTCTAACTGGCAGCAATTGGATAAAAACTATTATTCCTCTCCCTGTAATTAGGACTTTATTTTTCTTTTCTTTTTGTTGTATCAACCTAGAGCCGTGAATGATGGGTTGTGTTGTCAAATTTCGAGGTTGGGGGGCCTGTAGTTTTGTTGTTTTGTCCGCTGCCCTGATGCCATCACTCTTTTATATATATACTAGCTGTGCCCGGCCACGCGTTGCTGTGGCAAAGTGGTGGTGGTATTGGTTAAAAATTGTTGTGTAATTTTTATTTGACGTTATTTGCATTTTTTTATTAATTTTACTGTAAGTTATATTTTTATGTATTATATTTTATTATTTTCTTGTATTATTTTTAGTTATTTTCTGTTATTATAGTATTTTACTAGCTGTGCCCGGCCACGCGTTGCTGTGGCAAAATATGGTGGTATGGGAAATAAAGTATTGAGGAACTGGTGGTAGTTAAGGTAAAGGGTAAAGGTTTTCCCCAGACATTAAGCCCAGTCATGTCTGACTCAGAGTGTTGGTGCTCATCTCCATTTCTAAGCCGAAGAGCCAGCGTTGTCCATAGACTCCTCCAAGGTCATGTGGGATGACTGCATGGAGTGGCGTTACCTTCCCGCCGGAGCAGTACCTATTGATGCACTCACATTTGCATGTTTTTGAACTTCTGGGTTGGCAGAAGCTGGGGCTAACAGTGGGGGCTCTCCGCTCCCCCAATTCAAACCTGCGGCCTTTCAGTCCAGAAGTTCAGCAGCTCAGCGCTTTAACACGCTGCGCCATCAGGGGATATTATTTCCTAAAGGTTGTGAATATACAATATTTCTGATTGGTTTTTTTTGTCTGTTGGAGGCAAGTATGAATGCTGCAATTAGGAAAAATGATTAGGATGTAATGGCCTGGCTGCTTCCTCCCTGAGTGAATTTTTTGTTGGGAGGTGTTAGCTGGCCCTGATTCTTTCCTGTTTGGAATTCCCTTGTTTTCAGAGTGGTGTTGTTTGCAATATTTTATGTGCGTCTACTGTCTGTGGCCCTGAGAAAACAGAGGATTTGCCAGACTTTGATGATGGGAATACTTTGTTGGGAGATGTTAGCTGGCCCCGATTGTTTCCTGTATGGAATTCCCCTGTTTATTTACTGTCCTGGTTTTAGAGATTATATTGTTCTGCATTATTCTATCCCAGTAATTATTTCATATTAAAGTAGAATCTCACTTATCCAACATTCACTTATATAATGTTCTGGATTATCCAACGCAGTCTGCCTTTTCATAATCAATGTTTTTGTAGTCAGTGTTTTAAATTCATTGTGATATTGTAGTGGTAAATTTGTAAATACAGTACAGTAGAGTCTCACTTATCCAACATAAACAGGCTGGCAGAATATTGGATAAGCGAATATGTTGGATAATAAGGAGGCATTAAGGATAAGCCTATTAAACATCAAATTAGGTTATGATTTTACAAATGAAGCACCAAAATATCATCTTAGACAACAAATTTGGCAGAAAAAGTAGTTCAGTACACAGTAATGCTATGTAGTAATTACTGTATTTATGAATTTAGCACCAAAATATCACAATATATTGAAAACATTGACTACAAAAATGCGTTGGATAATCCAGAACGTTGGATAAGCGAGTGTTGGATAAGTGAGACTCTACTGTAAATACTACATAGCATTACTGCGCATGGAACTACTTTTTCTGTCAAATTTGTTGTATAATATGTTTTGGTGCTTAATTTGTATAACGATTACCTAATTTGATGTTTAATTGGCTTTTCCTGAATCCCTTCTTATTATCCAACATATTCACTTATCCTGCCGGCCTGTTTACGTTGGATAAGTGAGACTCTACTGTATATTGATAATCTTAAATTATCTGCTTAGAACTGGATTATATGAGGCCCCTTCTTCACAGCTGTATAAAATGCCCACTGAAGTGGATTATATGGCAGTGTGGAGTCAAGATAATCCAGTGCAAAGCAGATAATATAAGATTATAAATGGGTTATATAGCTGTGTGGAAGGGCCTTGAGTCTACACTGCCATATAATCCAGTTAAAATCAGATAATCTGTGGAAGAAGTCTAAGTGAGGCCTAAGTGTGCCTGTCCCCTAACTGAAACCTGGCTGTCCCTTGGCTGGTTGCTAGGCAACCAAGTGGGCAGAGATTAGCCCTCTAAACTGGCAGCAATTGGATAAAAACAATCATTGCTCTCCCTCTAATTAGGACTTTATTTTTCTTTTCTTTTTGTTGTATCAACCTTGAGGCGTGGATGATGGGTTGTGTTGTCAAATTTCGAGGTTGGGGGGCCTGTAGTTTTGTTGTTTTGTCCACTGCCCTGATGCCATCACTCTTTTATATATATAGATTGTATTAATTTTAGTGTTTTTTATTATTTTTTATTGGGTTGCTAGGAGACCAAGTTGGAGGAGCTTAGCCTTCTAACTGGCAGCAATTGGATAAAAACAATTATTCCTCTCCCTCTAATTAGGACTTTGTTTTTCTTTTCTTTTTGTTGTATCAACCTAGAGGCATGGATGAGGGGTTGTGCTGTCAATTTTCGAGGTTGTGGGGTGTTTAGTTTTGTTGTTTTGTCCGCTGCCGTGATGCCAACACTCTTTTATATTGCCCATCATCTCTACCCAGTTGGGGAAATTAGGGGTCCTTTACGGACGGATCCCGCAAAATGCAAGATGTTGTGGTTGCATCACGGTGCGTCTACACCAGCCACGGGCAAACTTCAGCCCTCCCGGTGTTTTGGACTCCAACTCCCACAATTCCCAACAGCCGGTGGAGTGTATACAATACATACCCATGTAAAAGCAAGTGTGAATGTTGCAACGTGCCAGCTTGAATAGCACCAAATAGCCATAAAGTTGCAAAGTCAATCAGTGAGAGTATCCGCATAGAGATAGCCTGGCCGCTGTTGCCTGGAGGCATCCTCTGTTTGGGAGGTGTTAACTGGCTTTTGATTGTTTGCTGTCTGGAGTTCCCAAGCCCAGGCTACCTCTAAGTATATATATATAAATCTTCCTTGCTTAGTTTCTCCATACCTTGCAACCTCTGAGGATGCCTGCCATAGATGCGTCAGGGCGAAACGTCAGGAGAGAATGCTTCTGGAACGTGGCCATACAGCCCAGAAAACATACAACAACCCTGTCATCACAGCCATGAAAGCCTTCGACAACACAATCTTTAAATAGACAAGGGTTCTTTCTCCCATCCTGGACGTTATTTCACAGATATATATATATATATACACACACACACACACACACACACACACACACACACTCCACTTGCCTCACTGCCGACAGACCTCTAAAGATGTCAGCCACAAATGCAGGCGAAATGTCAGGGGGGAATGCTACTGGAACATGGCCATGCTGTCCAAAAAACTCACAGCCACCCAATGATATATGAAAGCCTTTGACAACACAATCAAGTGCCGGTTAACACCTGCTAAATAGAGGATGCCTCCAGGCAACAAAGGCCAGGCTACCTCTGTGCAGATACCCTCACTGATTGACTTTGCAGCTTCATGGCTACTCAATGCTAATCAAGCTCACCAATTGCAACATTTACACTTGCTTCAGACAGACAAGAGTTCTTTCTCCCAACCTGGACATTATTCCACAGATATATATACAGTAGAGTCTCACTTATCCAACCTTCGCTTTTCCAACGTTCTGGATTATCCATTGCAGTCTGCCTCATGCCCGGATCCACAGCTGTTTCTCTAGGCAGCAAAGACAGAACTTTTTGCGGATTTAACTTCCGACAATATTGTTACTGCAAGTTCATTTTATGCAATTCTATCTTATTTGTAGTCAATCTGTTAGTAGCCAATGTTTCTGTAGTCAATGTTTTCAATAAACTGCAATGTTTTGGTGCAAAATTCGTAAATACAGTAATTACTACATAACGTTACCGTGTATTGCACTGCTTTTTCTGTCGATTTGTTGTATAACATGATGTTTTGGTGCTTAATTTGTAAAATCATAATGTCATTTGACATTTAATAGGCTTTTCCTTAATCCCTCCTTAATCCCTATTATCCAACATTTTGCTTATCCATCGTTCTGCCTACCCGTTTATGTTGAATAAGTGAGACTCTACTGTATGTATACACATGCGCTCCACTTGCCTCACTGCCAACAGACCTCCAAAGATGCCAGCCACAGATGCAGGAAAAATATCAGGAGAGAATGCTACTGGGACATGGCCACACAGATTGAAAAACTCACAACGACCCAAGAGTCCCACTCTCTTTTGCTTTGGCCAAACCTCACCTGGAATCATAATCCAATACAATTCCAAGTCCTGTAAAAGGGTGAGTAAAGATGTAGGAATCAGGCCTGATGAGGAAGGAATGACTCAGAGGACTGGATATATTTAGCTTGGTGAGACCAAGAAGGGGACACTAGGGCTACCTTAAAATACCTGATGGGATGTCAGGTAGAAAAGGATGAGGCTGAGCAAGCCTCTCCTCTGCAGGAAACAGGGGATTTGAGTGACGCAAAAAGAGATTCCGCCTGAACATTAGGAAGAACCCACTGACTGTCAGGACTGATTGACATTGGACTAGACTGCCTTGGAAAGGGGGGAACTCTCCTTCTTTTGAGGCCTTGAAATAGAGGTTGGGTGGGCATCTGTCGGGAGGGATTCGGGAGTGCGGACCTGGAGCATTGCAGCACACCTAAATACCTGGGAGTCACTCTGGACCGTGCTCTGACTTATAAGAAGCTCTGTTTGAATATAAAACAAAAAGTGGGTGCCAGAAATCTATCTATATATATAAAAGAGTGTTGGCATCACGGCAGCGGACAAAACAACAAAACTAAACACCCCACAACCTCGAAAATTGACAGCACAACCCCTCATCCATGCCTCTAGGTTGATACAACAAAAAGAAAAGAAAAACAAAGTCCTAATTAGAGGGAGAGGAATAATTGTTTTTATCCAATTGCTGCCAGTTAGAAGGCTAAGCTCCTCCAACTTGGTCTCCTAGCAACCCAATAAAAAATAATAAAAAACACTAAAATTAATACAATAAAATACTATAATAACAGAAAATAACTAAAAATAATACAAGAAAATAATAAAATATAATACATAAAAATATAACTTACAGTAAAATTAATAAAAAAATGCAAATAACGTCAAATAAAAATTACACAACAATTTTTAACCAATACCACCACCACTTTGCCACAGCAACGCGTGGCCGGGCACAGCTAGTATATATATAAAAGAGTGATGGCATCAGGGCAGCGGACAAAACAACAAAACTACAGGCCCCCCAACCTCGAAATTTGACAACACAACCCATCATTCACGGCTCTAGGTTGATACAACAAAAAGAAAAGAAAAATAAAGTCCTAATTACAGGGAGAGGAATAATAGTTTTTATCCAATTGCTGCCAGTTAGAAGGCTAAGCTCCGCCCACTTGGTCTCCTAGCAACTTACTCAGTCCAGGGGACAGGCACAGTTAGGCCTCACTTAGGCCTCTTCCACAGATTATCAGATTTGAACTGGATTATATGGTAGTGTAGACTCAAGGCCCTTCCACACACTTACATTACCCATTTAGAATCTTATATTATCTGCTTTGAACTGGATTATCTTGACTCCACACTGCCATAGAATCCACTTCAGTGTGCATACTAAACATAAAGACAACCATACAACAGACATTCAATACCACCACTACCTCAACAATTTCTCACCAACACCACCAGACAACGCCACAGCAATGCGTGGCCGGGCACAGCTAGTAATATCATACGAAAGCTGACTGGCACAACCTGGGGATCACAACGCTTTGCTACTCTGCTGCTGAGTCGCATGCCCAATGTGGAATACATCTCTCCATGTTAACAATAGTTGATGTGCCATGTTGTCAAAGGCTTTCATGGCCGGGATCAAAGGGTTGTTGTATGTTTTCCGGGCTGTCTGGCCATGTTCCAGAAGTATTCTCTCCTGACGTTTCGCCCACATCTATGGCAGGCATCCTCAGAGGTTGTGAGGTAAAGTTGATGTGGCTCTTAATGAGACATGCCGCACTATCATGGGATGTTTATGCCCCACACACCTGGAGAAATTATATTGTTTTGACCAGGGGTCCTCAAACTTTTTAAGCAGAAGGCTGGTCCACAACCCTTCAGACTGTTGAGGGGCCGAATTATCATTTTAAAAAAAAAAAACCGAACAAATTCCTATGCACACTGCACATGTCTTATTTGTAGTGCAAAACAGCAACAACAATGAGAGAATACAATATTTAAAAATGAAAACAATTGTAACCAACATACATTTATCAGGATTTCAATGGGAAGTGTGGGCCTGCTTCTGGCCAATGAGATAGTCAAGTGAATTAGGATTGTTGTTGTTGTTGTGTGCCTTCAAGTCATTTCAGACTTTGGGTGAGCCTAAGTCTAAAATTCTTTATTTATTTATTATTTATTTACTACATTTATTTACTACATTTATATCCTACCCTTCTCACCCCAAAGGGAACTCAGAGCAGCTGAATGTACATACAATATATTATATTATTAGCATAGCACAATATTAGCATTATATATTACTATATTGAACTATACCACTATACTGTAATATTATATGTAATATATAACATATAATTTATATTATTATATGGTATTATTATTAGTATTATATTGTATAACATTATAATATTATTATAAATATTATATGTATATACAATATATTATATTATTTTAAATGATATAAAATATATTATAAAACTGAGGGCGGGGGCCAGGTAAATGACCTTGGAGGGCCGCATCTGGCCCCCGGGCCTTAATTTGAGGACCCCTGGTTTAGATGGTATTGCACCACCTGACATCTGTTAGGCAGTATCAACCTGTAATGATAAGACATCTCCAGCCCATTCTCTGTTCAAATATCAGCCAGCCAATGTCTTAAATCAAGAAACAGCTTCCTAAGATACCCATAGGAAAACCTCAGCAAGCAAGAGTCCAAAAGTGGCAGGTAAAAACTCAGAACCTCAATCCGTGGCTGAGACCGGATGAGAAACTCCCTCCTGGGCACATAGAGGACTGGGAGACTTGGAAGGCACTGAATAGGCTGTGCTCTGGCACAACGATATGCAGAGCCAACCTTAAGAAATGGGGCCACAAAGTGGAGTCCACGACATGCGAGTGTGGAGAAGAGCAACCCACAGACCACTGACTACAATGCAGCCTGAGCCCTGCCACATGCACAAGGGAGGACCTTCTTATAGCAGCACCAGAGGCGCTCCAAATGGCCAGCTTCTGGTCAAAATAAATGTAGTATAATGCCAAGTTTTTATAATTGGTTGTATGGTTGTTGTATGTTTTCCGGGCTCTATGGCCATGTTCTAGAAGTATTCTCTCCTGATGTTTCGCCCACATCTATGGCAGGCATCCTCAGAGGTTGTGAAAGCCTTCGACAACAAATTGGTGGTATTTTCACCCACATCTCCTCAAGGCTAAAGACAGAATATAGCACAATTAAAATATATAGATAAGATTATAAGACCATTAAAATACTAATTATTATAATTATAATTATATATTTACATGAACATAACAACACAGGATGCATGCACCTTTGGGCCAAGTGTCTGGGATTCGTCTCTGAATATTGGACTCTTCCCAAGGGCCTGGGATATTAATAGTAAGGTAGAGGTTTCCCCTGACGTTAGGTCCAGTCATGTCCGACTCTGGGGGTTGGTGCTCATCTCCATTTCTAAGCTGAAGAGCCGACATTGTCCATAGACACCTCCAAGGTCATGTGGCCGGCATGACTGCATGGAGCGCCCTTACCTTCCTGCCGGAGCAGTACCTATTGATCTACTCACATTTGCGTGTTTTCAAACTGCGGTAGGTTGGCAGAAACTGGAGCTTACTCCACTCTCCAGATTTGAACCTGTGACTTTTTGGTCTGCAAGTTTAGCAGCTCAGTGCTTTAACACACTGCGCCACTGGGGGCTCCGATGGGATATTAGAGTTGTTATTATTATTATTATTATTATTATTATTATTATTATTATTATTATTATTTGCATTTTTACCCATATCTCCTCGAACCTCAAGACAGGCTATACCACAACTAAAAATAGGCCTATATCCCAAACTACATCCTACCATAAACTCTGCATTGTCTTGATATTAATATTGAAATACAGTAATTGGAAGCCAATTAAGACAAAGACAATTGGGTATTTCTCTGAAAATTGACTTTATTATATTTTTTATATAAAGTATTATTTCTTCAATTTTTTTCCAGTTGCTTGAGAGGTCTGCTTGCTCGAGTTCCGGTTTACTGAGAGTCTGCTGTAATAATAATAATAATAATAATAATAATAATAATAATAATAATAATGGGTTCATAATTATTATGAACCCACCTTTCCTCAAGGCAGGGCACAACACAGTTAAAATACCTAAATAAAAACATAAGACCATTAAAAGACATATATTAAAAAGGCATAGACATAGGATTAAATATTAAATCCATTTTTATTACCTTTCCCCTTACTTGGTCACTATGGTGTTATATTGTATTTTGTGTTTTAATTTGTTTTTATATCTGAATGTTATGATGATACTGTTTTAGTTATTTATATTGGTTTTAACTTATTACCTTTCACCTTACTTGGTCACTATGGTGTTATATTGTATTTTGGGTTTTAATTTGTTTTTATATTTGAATGTTATGATGATACTGTTTTTAGTTATTTATATTTTAGTTATTTATAACTTGTCACATTTTGTTTCTGTTTTTGGCTTGGCCTCATGTTAGCCGCCCCGAGTCTCTTCAGGGAGATGGAAAAATAAATTATTATTATTATTATTAAATAAAGATACAGATAACACCTAATTTCTGTTTTACCCTTCTTAGTACCATTAACTCTCAATCTGGGAACAAAATCCCATTCTTCCTCTTTCTTTACCTCTGTTGTTCACCTGTATTTATTTTGCTGCTCCACCCATTTAACAAAGGGGGGGCAATAAATTGAATAAAAAGTGACCCTAACTTTTCAACTTTAAAAAAGTTTACCTTTACCTTTAACCTTTCAACTTTACCAGTATCCAATTTCTACAAAGCAGGCAGTACCTAAACCGACCACATGGGGTCACTGTGGCGTTGTGACTATTGCATTGTAATGCCTGCAGTGACCACTAGAGGTCACTAAAAAAACTTCAAAAAAGTTTTCAGCCTTTGAGTTGGGGAACAAACTCAGGAATTTCCTTCTCATTGGGGAATAGAGGGAGGGGAGGGGAGGTTTGAACCCCCCCCTTCTTACCCCCCTTCCCTTCCCTTTCTCCGCCTTTATTGTTCCTCTCCCTCAAAAGCCAAGCTTGACCCATCCCAGCTGCAAGGGGGACAGGAGCAAGCCAGGAAAATGGGTGTGTGTGTGTGTGTGTGTGTGTGTGATTAATGAAGGCCCCATTCTCCCCTTGACAGGCCCAGCCAAGCAGCTGCGTATTTTGCTTTAGAGAGTGAGGGGCCCTTCTGTCACTATCCAACGGAGGAGGTGGCTGGGATGAACGGTCAGAAGGTGGGCTTCCGAGCAGATGGGAGAGGAGGAAATGGAGGAAGAAAGATATCATTCCTTCCTACCAGAGAACTTGGACTACAAGGCCCAGAATCCCCCATCCCACCAGAACAGGAGGAAATTCATCATCCAAACCCGTAAGAACTGGACTGTGGGCTAACCTGAACTCTGGGGTCCCATTTGGACGGACAACACCCAGAATCACCCATTCAAAGGAAGATAATGGCAAACTCTTGCAGAGATACACCTTTGCTTTGTTGACTTATAGCAACCCTATGGTGAAGCAATCATGGCAAGGTTGGTCTGGGCCAACTTGGGCCTTCTCTCTAGGTGTTTTGGACTGCAACTCCCAGCATTCCTAACAGGCTCAGGCCCCTTCCTTTTGCCCCTCAGCCGCTTAAGCGGCTGAGGGGCAAAAGGAAGGGGCCTGAGCCTGTTAGGAATGCTGGGAGTTGCAGTCCAAAACACTCGGAGGGACGAAGTTTGTCCATGCCCGGTGTAGTTGCACCCCTAGTCCCACACTCAAACGGCCCTGAAATATCCGAGAAAGGACAATACATGAAAATTTTTAAAACAATGACGGAGCAACTACGCAGAGACTGTTTTATTACAAAGCCAGAAATAGGCAGACGGTTCTCCCAGGTGAGGTTTCCATCAAGTCATTTGCTCCGTCTCATTCGTTTAATCTTCCCTGGGGATCCGGAGAGTGGTGAATTCCAAGCCACAGACAGAATCTGTTCCGCAAACACAATAACGCTGCCATTGCTTTCCGTTCAGAGCGCAAACACCCTCATTCTGGAAAGGGGGGGAAAAAAGACATAAAGTGCATCTGCACTGTAGAATGAAGGCACATTAATTGCCATGGCTCAGGGTTATGGAATCCTGCAAGCTGTAGTTTTACAAAGTCTGCAAAAAGGTGCCAGGGCAGTGATGTCCAACCTATGACACGCGTGTCAGCACTGACACGCCTAGCCATTTTTGCTGACATGCAGATTTATTGGATGACTAATGTCTTTTGTGGCCAAATTTGGTGTGATTTGGTCCAGTGGTTTTGTTGTTTACTCCATGGGAATTATGCACATTACATTTATCTATCTATATATATAAAAGGGTAGTGATGTTTCGGCCTAGGACAAAACAACAAAACTACACATCCCAGAAACACTAAACTTGGCAGCACAACCCCTCATCCATGCCTCTACGTCCATACAACAAACAGCTCCAGCTACTCCAGAAAACGGCCAGGCTTTGAGACTGCAAGGCTATTCACTGCTATTCCACCTGGCCAACAAAGGATTCCCATAAGCCACAGCAACGCGTGGCCGGGCAAAGCTAGTATATATAAAAGGGTAATGAAATTTCGGCCTAGGACAAAACAACAAAACTACACATCCCAGAAACACTAAACTTGCCAGCACAACCCCTCACCCATGCCTCTACGTTCATACAACAAAAAGGAAAGAAAAATAAAGTCCTAATTAGAGGGAGAGGAATAATTGTTTTTATCCAATTGCTGCCAGTTAGAAGGCTAAGCTCCGCCCACTTGGTCTCCTAGCAACCCACTCAGCCCAGGGGACAGGCAGAGTTAGGCCTCACTTAGGCCGCTTCCACAGATTATCTAATTTGCACTTGATTATATGGCAGTGTAGACTCAAGGCCCTTCCACACAGCTATATAACCCATTTATAATTGACTTAATATCAGAGGAAAACCTTTACCTTTTACCTTAACTACCACCAATTCCTCAATACTTTATTTCCCATACTACCATACTTCACCACAGCAACGCGTGGCCGGGCACAGCTAGTAGATACAGTAGAGTCTCACTTATCCAACATAAACGGGCCAGCAGAACATTGGATATGTGAATATGTTGGATAATAAGGAGGGATTAAGGAAAAGCGTATTAAACATCAAATTAGGTTATGATTTTACAAATTAAGCACCAAAACATCATGTTATACAACAAATTTGATAGAAAAAGTAGTTCAATACACAGTAATGCTATGTAGTAATTACTGTATTTACGAATTTAGCACCAAAATATCACGATATATTGAAAACATTGACTACAAAAATGTGTTGGTTAATCCAGAATGTTGGATAAGTGAGTGTTGGATAAGTGAGACTCTACTGTATTCACACACACACACACACACACACACACATATATAATTCTATTATTATCCTATTATTATTGTAGTATGTTATTATATTATTACTCTTATATTATTATTATATTATTCATTATTCATGACTACATTAAAACTACAATAGA
This sequence comes from Anolis carolinensis, assembly GCF_035594765.1. Lineage (NCBI taxonomy): Eukaryota > Metazoa > Chordata > Lepidosauria > Squamata > Anolidae > Anolis > Anolis carolinensis. Next base: position 2,487,876 of record NW_026943829.1, on the reverse strand, counting down.
GAGAAATCAGCGTGGAAACTGCAAGAGGCACCATAGATTGTTGTACATGGAAATAATGGTAGTAAATAGTTTTTGATTTATTAAATACAGTTATATATTACAATTATATATTTTTGTTATTTAAACTATATATATTGTGAAATTATGGTTTTTTTCTCTCGAAGTGACACACCACCCAAGTCATGCTAGGTTTTTTGGTGAATTTTGACACACCAAGTGCAAAAGGTTGCCCATCATTGTGCTAGGGCCTCACCAAGTTTCAACCTTCATGATATCATAGCAGGGAGCCATGAAAGTTCAAGTGGTGTCAAACTGCATTCATTCACAGAATCAAGGAATCATTGAATCCTAGAGTTGGAAGAGACCTTGTGGGCCATCCAGTCCAACCCCTTTCTGCCAAGAAGCAGGAAAACCGCATTCCCGACAAATGGCCGTCCATCCTCTTCTTAAAAGCCTCCAAAGAAGGAGCCTCCACAACACTCTGGAGCAGAGAGTTCCACTGCTGAACAGCTTTCACAGTTAGGAAGTTCTTCCTAATGTTCAGGTGGTCAAGTTTAGATAAGCCAAGATATATATTCTTTGTTTACTAAACCACACTTTGCGGCAGCCATTTGCATGGTACGGACCCATTGAAGTGGGTGTGTACGGCTGTTCCGCCTTCTCATGGCTATGATGAAAATAAATTACTGTTACTTATGTCCATGAGATAGCACTGGTTCACTTTTAATTACTTTGATTTTATCTGCTTGGATTTTAATGTATATTATTTTGTTTATTGTTGAAATGTTTTAAGTTTTTGTCAAATATGTGGTGTCGTTGTTGGGCTTGTCCCTGTTGTGAGCCGCCCCAAGTCCCTTCGGGGAGATGGGGCAGAATATAAAAATAAAGTTTAATATTTATTATTATTATTTTGTACTCTCATGAGACTAGATTTTCTGTCTGATTGCCTCCTGTGCCATAACTCTTTTTGAGATAAATTGCCTTACATTGCATCCTGGAAAACTCACAGCAACACAGCCTATAAGGCCGGGCTGTGGCGCAGGCTGGTTAGCAGCCAGCTGCAACAAATCACTCTGACCAAGAGGTCATAAGTTCGAGGCCCGCCCGTGCCTGCGTCTGTCTCTGTCTCAGTTCTATGTTAAGGCATTGAATGTTTGCCTTATATGTGCAATGTGATCTGCCCTGAGTCCCCTTCGGGGTGAGAAAGGCAGAATATAAATACTGTAAATAAATAAATAAATAAATAAATAAATAAATTTGTCAAATGTGTTGTGTCGTTGTTGGACTTGTCCCTGTTGTGAGCTGCCCCGAGTCCCTGTTAATGTGGGATTTGTGTATTGATAGTGTTTAAATGCAATTTGTGCCATGCTTGTATTGCAACTGATTGCATCACCCAGAATGTACCATAGTGTGGAAAGAGTTAATTGCCAAGAAGCTATGATGACCTTGATGTGTGGCTGGAACTAGGGAGTATCCAGACACAAGTGTTTGTGCATAACGATTGCATCAGTTCAGTTGAGTTCTGTCTGCCTAGAGTTCGAGTCAAGTTCTGTTGGAGAACAGAGCAGTCCTGTGTTCGTCTGTCATCTGCAAGTCTGTTTGTGTTGATTACTGCTGCATACAGTAAAACTTTGTAAATAGTTTTACCAACGTCTCTGAGTGTCTCTTCGTTCTGCGCTCCACTGCTTCCATCCAACTACTGCTGCGCTGCAAATACTCTGACAGTCCCTTCGGGGAGATGGGGCAGGATATAAAAATAAAGTTTATCATTTATTATTATTATTTGTACTCCCATGAGACTAGATTTTCTGTCTGATTGCCTCCTGTGCCTTAACTCTTTTTGAGACAAATTGCCTTACATTACATCCTGGAAAACTCACAGCAAGACAGCCTATAGTTTGCCCGTGCCTGTTCTAGACCTTTGGACATTTCAGTGTTCCTTCTCCAGACACTTCTCAGCCATGTCTCCATCCGGTGAGCTCTTGGCTGGCTGGCCAAGCATTGCTTCGCATGAGCATCGCCATGTGTCCTGACGATGCGTGGCCAAGGCAGAGGGAGAGTGACAGCCGAACATGCCATCCAAGCGGCGTCCCTTCACCTTGCCAACCCAGCGTAGGCGGAGAGTGACAGGGCCTTGCTCCAGACCGTCTTGCCCTCTTGTCTCCCTCCTTGCGCCAACAGTTCTGCATCTTGTAAGGGGACCAAAGGGCAAGCGACGCGGCCGCCCACGCCAAGGCGATGGTACATACTGGCCACAATCAGGCCGAACGAAGCGCTGTGACCCATACCTGTCTAGGGCAGCGGCAGCAACCGGTCTCGTGCCCACCTACGCTGCAAGACCATCTCAGGAAAGAATCAAGTTCCTTTGGCTCTGTGCTCCAATATTCATGGCATCCATGGCACTTTTTACCTTTGTCAACTTGATATAGACACAGGGTCTGTTCCCATCCCAATTTGCACTTTATCAGTCACCTCATGTTTACAATATTTATATGGTGAACCTTACCCAGTCTACTTTTACAACCTCTCCATTTTAATCCACGTTTTTATTAGCTCTTGTCATTTGTTTTTATTGGCTAATGTTTAAATTTTTATAATTGTGCATGTCTTTTGTCTATTGTTGTGTTTCATATTGCTATTGTTTTTATTCGGGCTTGGCCCCAAGTAAGCCGCCCTGAGTCCCCTTTGGGGAGATAGAGGCAGGGTATAAAAATTAAGTTATTATTATTATTATTTTATTGTATGACACAGCAAACAAGATAGATATGCTGGATTTCATATCACAAAATCACAAGTCGAACACTTCCCAAGTGTCTAGGACTGTGTGATGTATTTTTGGATGATGCGTGCAGATCCTAGTAGGGTGGCCTTTTGCAGTTGACAGATCGTAATTTTGTCAATGTCTATTGTTTCCAAATGCCGGCTGAGATCTTTTGGCATGGCACCCAATGTGCCCATCACCACCGGGACCACCTGCACTGGTTTCTGCCAGAGTCTTTGGAGTTCAATCTTGAGGTCCTGAGAGCGGCTGAGTTTTTCCTGTTGTTTTTCGTCAATGCAACTGTCACCTGGGATGGCGACATCGATGATCCAAACCTTTTTCTTCTCCACAACTGTGATGTCTGGTGTGTTGTGTTCCAGAACTTTGTCAGTCTGGATTCGGAAGTCCCACAGTATCTTTGCGTGCTCATTCTCCAATACTTTTGCAGGTTTGTGATCCCACCAGTTCTTTTCTGCTGGGAGGTGGTACTTGAGGCATAAGTTCCAATGAATCATTTGGGCCACATAGTTGTGCCTCTGTTTGTAGTCTGTCTGTGCAATTTTCTTACAGCAGCTGAGGATATGATCCATGGTTTTGTTGGCTTCCTTGCACAGTCTGCATTTTGGGTCATCAGCTGATTTTTCGATCTTGGCCTGAATTGCCTTTGTTCTGATGGCTTGTTCCTGGGCTGCAAGGATCAGGCCTTCTGTCTCCTTCTTCAGGGTCCCATTCGTGAGCCAGAGCCAGGTCTTCTCCTTATCAGCTTTTCCTTCAATTTTGTCAAGGAACTTTCCATGCAATGTTTTGTTGTGCCAGCTGTCAGCTCTAGTTTGTAGTGCGGTTTTCTTGTACTGCTTTTTTGTCTGCTGTGCTTTGAGAAGTTTCTGATTTTTGACTTCAATCAAAGCAGATTCTTCACTTTGCTTTACATATTCTGCCAGGGCATGTTCTTCTTCTCTGACTGCTTGTTTCACTTGCAAGAGTCCTCTGCCCCCTGATCTTCTAGGCAGATATAGCCGGTCAACATCACTGCGAGGGTGCAGTGAGTGATGAATGGGCATGAGTTTTCTTGTTTTTCTGTCTAAATTGTCCAGTTCCGCCTGTGTCTAATTTATAATAATAATAATAATAATAATAATAATAATTATTATTATTATTATTATCCATACATTCCCAGATTGGCAGTTCATGACCACATGGAAATATCACCACCTTGTAACTTTTCCCTCCCAGTCCTGAATGCTTGGCTGTTCTAGATCTAACAAAACAAGTGCGGATGTGCCTTCGTTTTCTTTTGGAGGATTCCAGCAGTGAACATATTGGGATATGTGAAGGTGAATTTTTTGAAAAATCCTCTTTTGGTTAATAAGCTGAGTGGGGATAGGAAGGCCAGGTGTGTGAGGCATGATTTCATGGCTTCTTGGTGGGCTTGGGTCAGGCTCTTATATTCATACTTTGGACTTCAACTCCCACCATTCCTAACAGCCTCAGGTCCCTTCCTTTTGCCCCTCAGCCGCTTAAGGGGCAAAAGGAAAGGGCCTGATGCTGTTAGGAATGGTGGGAGTTGGAGTCCAAAACACTTGGAGTGCCCAAGTTTGCTCATCTCTGCTCTACCTTGTGGAATGAATTCAGTTTGGCACTACTCAGTGCTATGCATATCTTGTGAGCTGTAGTTTTACGAAGTCTTTCCTTGCCAAAGAAGAAACTACAACTTTCCCTACCAAACTGCAACTCCCAGGATTCCGTAGCCTTGAGCCAAGTGGTGTCAAAATGTGTTAACATTACAGTGTAGATGCATCCTAGGATGGGCAAGGAGGCCAGCTTGGATTGGAACGGATGAAGAACAGTGGGTTACTATGAGTTTTCCGGACTGTATGGCCAATGTTCCAGAAGCAGCATTCTCTCCTGACGTTTCACCCACATCTACGGCAGGCATCGTCAGAGGTTGTGAAGTCTGTTGGAAACTAGGCAAGAGGGGCTGATATATCTGTGGAATCTCCAAGGTGGGAGAAAGAACTCTTGTCTGTTGGAGGCAAGTGTGAATGTTGCAATTGGCTACCTTGATTAGCACTGAATAGCTTTGCAGCTTCAAAGCCTGGCTGCTTCCTACCTGAGAGAATCCTTTCTAGGGAGGTGTTAGCTGGCTCTGATTGTTTCCTCCCTTCCTTCTCCCTTTCAGTCCTCAATGCCACTTGGGCCCCATCTGCACTGCCATATATGCAGTTAGAAACTATATTATACGGTCAGTGTAGTATACTAATATAATGTAGTTAACTGCATTATATGCCAGCGTAGACAGGGCCTTGAGTTGGGCAAGAAAGTACAACTGAAATGTGGCCCAGCAGTCTGTTGATTTCCACACCAGGGAGGAGTTATCCACTCCGGGTTTTAGTCTGAACTATAATGTCACTATCCAGTGTGCTATGCTTAGTTAACTATATTATATGGCAACGTAGACAGGGCCTTGAGTTGGGTAAGAAAGCACAACAGAAACGTGGCCAGTAATCTGTTGGTTACCACACCACGGAGGAGTTATCCATTCCGGGTTTTAGTATGAACTGTAATGTCACTATCCAAGGAGCTAAGCTTAGTTTGGGATCTATAATTTATTACCTTAGAAATTATCTGAAAAATTCAGTACTAATGAAATCCAATAAAATGCTTGGACTAAAAAGGGATGGGGTTGGCCACCTTTATTGTGAGATTGTTGTGTGTGTTTTGGGGCTGTATGGACACGTTCCAGAAGTATTCTCTCCTGATGTTTTGCCCACATCTATGGCAGGCATCCTCAGAGGTTGTGGGTGAAACGTCAGGAGAGAATATTTCTGGAACATGGCCATACAGCCCGGAAAACATACAACAACCCTGTGGTTCCAGCCATGAAAGCCTTCGACAACACACCTTTATTGTCCCGGCATTATATGGCACCACAGATGGGGCCATAGCTAACCTCAACGTTTCATCATTTTCCAAAATGTGGGTTGACCAACCATTGAATGCCCTTTGTGGTCCAGATTGTCTATTTAACTAGATTCCAAACTGACTGCGCTGGTGCAGGAAATACCGTACGTGTGCTTTCACAGAGACCACGATGAAGAATCTATATGCTATCATCCCAAACAAAGGCCCACATCTATGGCAGGCATCCTCAGATATTATGGGTGAAACGTCAGGAGATAATATTTCTGGAACATGGCCATACAGCCTGGAAAACACACAACAACCCTGTGGTTCCAGCCATGAAAGCCTTCGACAACACACCTTTATTGTCCCGGCATTATATGGCCCCACAGATGGGGCCATGGCTAACCTCAAAGTTTCATTTTGTTGTCATTACTTTCCAAAATGTGGGTTGACCAACCACTGAATGCCCTTTGTGATCCAGATTGTCTATTTAACTAGATTTAACTAGATTCCAGACTGAGTGCACAGGTGCAATTTCACAGAGACCACGATGAAGAATCTATATGCCATCAGCCCAAACAAAGGAGTTTGTTAGAAGTTTGAATCTCAATCCTAAACCCAACTAACAACTGGCCAAAGAATGGAAACAGCACCATCAGAAAGTACAGCAATGGGTGCAAAAGCGAAAGGGTGGCGGGGCCGGAGTGTATTATGGGATGGGGGGAGGGAGCGGATCCCATTAGCTCAGCCTGCTCAGCCGTTTGGCTGGGAGCCAGGGGTCAGCTGGGGTCACTCCCCAATTAGGTCACATTTTCCATCTGGAAACCAATGTCTTCACTGCGGAAGAACATGCAGGTCAAGAGGTCTCCACAGCCACCTACACATTCACCGCCAAGATACTACACATGGAGGACCATCATGCTTGAGCTATGAGGTATTGCCTAAGTAAAATGTAGACCAGTGGTTCTCAATCTGTGGGTCCCCATGAATTTTGGCCTACAACTCCCAGAAAACCCAGCCAGTTTACCAGCTGTTAAGATTTCTGTGAGTTGAAAGGCCAAAACATCTAGGGACTCACAGGTTGAGAACCACTGATGTGGACTCTTGTCTTTGTCCTTAATCTCAGAGATAAGCTACAATAAAGGAAAATGCACATGTATACACATAGGTATTTATCTTGTGAATAGCAGCCTTGTTTTTTCCCCCCAGATAACCTGATCTTAAAGAGTTATAGGTTTCAGGTGAATTGTAGTTCAGTTATTTTCTTTTGTTCTTCTCAAGTCCATAATAATATCTATTAAAGCTTGTGTGGAAGATTGTTTTTATTTCTTGAGGCAACATGTAGCTCAATCAATCGATAGATAGATCTATAGATTTTTTTTTTTCGTGTCAGGAGCAACCGGAGTTGCTTCTGGAGTGAGAGAATTGGCTGTCTGCAAGGACGTTGCCCAGGGGACGCCCGGATGTTTTGATGTTTTACTATCCTTGTGGGAGGCTTCTCCCATGTCCCCGCATGGAGCTGGAGCTGATAGAGGGAGCTCATCCACGCTCTCCCTGGGTGGGATTCAAACCTGGCAGCTTTCAGGTCAGCAACCCAACCTTCAAGTCACGAGGCTTTTATCCCCTAGGCCATCATAGATAGATAGATAAGATAGATAGATAGAGGGTTGAGGGAGAGAGAGATTCTTTGACCACTTGTAGAAAGGATTTGTTATTTCCCTATTTTTAATATGGATCATAAGTCAGCAATCTTGGAATTTCTTCATTGCGGGGTCTTTCTCATCAGAAAGTCAAGCCATTGTCACATATCCCTAGATTTGACTCTGTCTGAACTACACTTCTTACTAAAATTAGAAGTTGTAGGGAGAAGAGAAGTGTATCTAATATGACAATTCTATCACCTTGGGAACTGAAACACGCATACCCCCAAAACCTCACAACCTCTGAGGATGCCTGCCATAGATGTGGGCGAAACGTCAGGAGAGAATACTTCTGGAACATGGCCACACAGCCCGAAAGACATACAACAACCCTGTGATCCCGGCCAAGAAAGCCTTCGACAAAACATACCCCCAAAATGTTTTGCTGACCATGCAAAAATCCCACAATCTCTTTTACTCATATTCTCCCCCTCTTAATAGAATTCTGCAGTGGTTGCATGAGATCAATTCAGAACTGATGCCTAACTTCATGGAAGAGAGGGCTCTTGAGCACTGTCCATTCCTGCTATGGAAATAAACAGGCACTTACGGGATGCCTCTTTTCTGGAAGGGATCTTGTGAAAGGCAGGAATACAGTGAGTAGCTTTTTGCAAGACTTGGTATGTTGTGGTGGGAAACAATTCCATTTGCTTAATGTGTGTGTTTTGAAAATTAACTGAAGACACCAAGACTCTGAGAGTGAAATTGATTTTTTCTCACTTCCTGCTCTTAAAAATACTATTAACATGTTTATTGAGCCTGTAGCAGCCAATTTCTCATTTATATGGCTGAGGCATAGAGAAGTAGGTTAGGAAATCTGAAAACTTATGAATTAAGGACCCTGCTTTAACCCCTACTGCCCATTAGCCAAGGTGAAATGTTTTGAAAGACGGGTTTTTTTAAAGAAAGTTTCTGAAAAATTTCCATCCATTCTCTCACCTGTGTACTCACTCAAGTGTACTCTGTTTATGTTTGCATGCTGGCTGCTGAAGGTCATTGCAAGGAGGGATGAAATTATGTCAGGAAGATTAACATGCAAGTGCTTTAGGTAGTTTGGATATTTTTCAAGGTAAATGGGTGTTCAGGGTATCTCAAGCAGATTTGAGAAGGATTATTCAGATAAGGATGGGAGGAAATCCCACAGTCTGTATGCATCTAAAGTTGAAAATTGCTTTATGACGTAACATGTTTTTGCAGGAATTTGAAACCATGCAAAGCATCATAACAAAGCACGAGCAATATTTAAATCCATCTAGTTACACAGCAGACTAGTTATAAGCATTGCATACCCTGGACAGAACTGGTTTTAGGAAATTTCCCTAGAAAACACCTTTCTCTGTGTTTATAGAAGGGCTCTGCAGGCACACATAGGACAGCATAAGGAAGGAGTGACATAGCAAAAATCTTTGGTTTCAGTAGTCTGAAATGTGCTAGATGCAAACAAAGAAAAGGCTAAAAGAACTGCAAAAACAGAAAGGTGTCACATGACAAAAATGATGAAAGGCACTAAGGAAGCATTATCCATAAGGGGAGGAGGGCTAACCTATCCATTATGGTATACTCTAAATTTGGATGCACAGGTGCGCATATTATAATGGTCCTCCACCATTCTTCCAATTAGGTTCCAGAAAAGCAGGCAGATATATATAGGCATACCAATAAACTAGTTCTAAAAATTTTCATATTGAATAAAGGTAAAGGTTTCCCCTGATGTTAAGTCCAGTCATGTCTGACTCTGGGGGTTGGTGCTCATCTCCATTTCTAAGCTGAAGAGTCAGCATTGTCCTTAGACACCTCCAAGGTCATGTGGCTGGCATGACTGCATGGAGTGCCGTTACCTTCTCGCCAGAGCGATACCTATTGATCTACTCACATTGGCATGTTTTCGAACTGCTAGGTTGGTAGAAGCTGGAGCTAACAGCGGGCGCTCACTCCGCTCCCAGGATTTAAACCTGGGACCTTTCGGTCTGCAAGTTCAGCAGCTCAGCCCTTTAACACACTTTGCCACTGGGGCTCCTTTCATATTGAACAGGAAGTCTTTTTCCCCAAAGTCTAACGGGTCTTAGTTGCTCACTCAAGACCAAAATACAGTCAGACCTCCACATTCAATAGGGTTAGGGTACAGAAACCTGGCTAACATGGAATAAAAATGAGAAAATACTTTCCTAGACATTTCTCAGTCTTGTAACTCAACTTTATGTCAACACCCATAGAGCTGTGCTGGAAGATCTAGAGCAGGGGCCAATTCATAGTCCCTTGGACTGCTGGGAGCCAGACTATAGTTTGAATAAAACATGAATGAATTCCTATGCACACTACATGTATCATATTTGTAGTGCAAAAAGACATGACAGAACAATAGATAAAGGTAAAGGTTTTCCCCTGACGTTAAGTCCAGTCGTGACCAAATCTGGTGGTTGGTGTTCATCTCCATTTCTAAGCCGAAGAGCCGGCGTTGTCCGTAGACACCTCCAAGGTCATGTGGCCGGCATGACTGTATGGAGTGACAGAACAATATAATAATTAAAATGAAGAACAATTTTAACCAACATAAACTTACCAGTATTTCAATGGAAAGTGTGGGCCTGTTTTTGGCTGATGAGATAGTCAAGTTAATTAGAATTGTTGTTGTGTGCTTTCAAGTCATTTCAGACCTAGGGTGACCCTAAGTCTAAAGATTAGGGTGGGGGCAAGTAAATGGCCCTGAAGGGCTATTACACCTGGCTGACAGGCATTAGTTTGGGGAATCAACTAATAGGTAAAGGTTTCTCCTGACGTTAAGTCCAGTCATGTCTGACTCTGGGGATTGGTGCTCATCTCCATTTCTAAGTCGAAGAGCCGGCATTGTCCGTAGACACCTCCAAGGTCATGTGGCTGGCATGACTGCATGGGGCGCCGTTACCTTCCTGCCGGAGCGGTACCTATTGATCTACACACATTTGCATGTTTTCGAACTGCTAGGTTGGCAGGAGCTGGAGCTAACAGCGGCCGCTCACAGCGCTCCCGGGGTTTGAACCTGTGACCTTTCGGTCTCCAGCTCAGTGCTTTAACGCACTTCACCACCAGGTCTCCTCTAATCAACTAATATATTCACAAATAATGAAAGCCACAAAAGTCATACCCATAAATGTGGAGGGGTGACTGCTCTTTGGTCTTAGTTGCCCATTTGAGACTCAAAATATTTTTTTTAATACAGCAGGGAGAACTCTTAGAAAAATACTGTTGTTTGGAAAGTCTATTCCTCCCTCTCCAATTTACTGTGGGGAATGCTGCCAAGATGAGGACGGAACAAATAAGCCTGAGAGAGATGGTTATTGGCCCCTATAAGACTTGCTTCTACTACATCAAGATGAAGAGGTTCATCTTCCCAAAGTGAAAAGCAAAAAAATTTGTGGGGTCGGGAACCCACTTGTACAAGAAGCCATTGTGTGCTTGAGTTACGTAGTTGCCCTTTTCTTCAAACCCACACTTCATGTGCCTTGTCGACTCAGCTGGACTGCAAAGTGCAGATAGCTCAGTAGAAATCACATGTCATACCTTCATTAGTTGTAAGTATCATCCATATGTTAGTCAGGCAAGAAGCCATATGTTGTGGGAAGGAGACAGGTAAGACATTGCCTGGGGCTGAACTAATACGGTATGAACACAGCAAGCTCCTTTGTTCTGAGCCAGTGGTGTAGATATTGACTGAACCTTATCAAGTGCATCTACACTGTAGATTGAATCTATGTCTCATTGCTATGAAATCCTGGGATTTGTACAGTAGAGTCTCACTTATCCAAGCCTCACTTATCCCAAGTTCTGTATTATCCATGGTAGTCTGCCAATGTTTTGGTGCTAAATTAGTAAATACAGTAATTACTACATAACATTACTGTGTATTGAACTGCTTTTTCTGTCAATTTCCTGTGAAACATGATGTTTTGGTGCTTAATTTGTAAAATCATAATGTAATTTTATGTTTAACTAGCTGTGCCCAGCCATGCATTGCTGTGGCGAAGTCTGGTGGTATGGGAAATAAAGTATTGAGGAATTGGTGGTAGTTAAGGTAAAGGGTAAAGGTTTTCCCCTGACATTAAGTCCAGTTGACTCTGGGGGTTGGTGCTCATCTTGAGTCTACACTACCATATAATCCAGTTGAAATCAGATAAACTGTATTTTATAGGCAGTGTGGAAGAGGCCTGATTGAAGTGGCCCTGGGCTGAGTGGGTTGCTAGGAGACCAAGTGGGTGGAGCTTAGCCTTCTAACTGACAGCAGACCAAGTGGATGGAGCTTAACCTTCTAACTGGCAGTAATTGGATAAAAATAATTATTCCTCTCCCTCTAATTAGGACTTTATTTTTCTTTTCTTTTTGTTGTATGAACGTAGAGGCATGGATGAGGGGTTGTGCTGCCAAGTTTAGTGTTTCTGGGATGTGTAGTTTTGTTGTTTTGTCCTAGGCCGAAATTTCATTACCCTTTTATATATACTAGCTGTGCCCGGCCACGCGTTGCTGTGGCAAAGTGGTGGTGGTATTGGTTAAAAATTGTTGTGTAATTTTTATTTGACGTTATTTGCATTTTTTAAATTAATTTTATTGTAAGTTATATTTTTATTTATTATATTTTATTATTTTCTTGTATTATTTTTAGTTATTTTCTGTTATTATAGTATCTTATTGTATCAATTTTTAGTGTTTTTTATTATTTTTTATTGGGTTGCTAGGAGACCAAGTTGGAGGAGCTTAGCCTTCTAACTGGCAGGAATTGGATAAAAGCAATTATTCCTCTCTCTCTAATTAGGACTTTATTTTTCTTTTCTTTTTGTTGTATCAACCTAGAGGCGTGGATGATGGGTTGTGTTGTCAAATTTCGAGTTTGGGGGGCCTGTAGTTTTGTTGTTTTGTCCGCTGCCCTGATGCCATTACTCTTTTATATCTATAGATAGATAGGCTTTTTTCTTAATCCCTCCTTATTATCCAAGATTTTCACTTATCCAACGTTTTGCCGGCCCATTTATCTTGGATAAGTGAGACTCTACTGTAGTTTGGCGAGGCATCCACACTTTGTCAGAGATGGTTAAAGACCTTGTAAAACTTACAAACAAAAAATTCAGTAACACTGAGCCATGACAATTAAAATGGTGTCAAATTGCACTGTCAGTAGTGTAGGCACTGGGGGCTGAAACTGTGACCTGCTGTATGCAAAGCAAGTGTGCTTTTGCTGAGTTAAGACCCTTCCCAAAATAAGGCTGTGTTACAAAGAATCAACAGTTGTATCAAGCATGTTCCTCAGTACTATTATAACCAAAGCAATTCTGACCAAGTCCAGTAAGGCAGTAAATGCATATTGACCTGGGAGTAAATTCTGCTTAATACACTGGGATGTGTGTCACAGTAAGGATGGACAGAATTGTTCTGCAAGTGTCAAAGAAAATAGTCTTAAAACTCAGCTTCCCTTGTAGTGCCTGGGGCTGTGTCAGAGGGTCAGCTATCACTAACCAAGCAAAAACCCTGTGCAGAAACCATCTGGAGAAGTTTGGATGTGTGGAGTTTTGGTAATCCTGAGCTAAACTGCTCTGACAAGGTGCAATCGGCCACCAAGCATTGTAAGCAACTTCTAAGTGTGCTTATTTAACATATGTATCAATGACTTCCGTTCTTCCTCCTTATGCCCTTAATGGTTTGAGTATAAATCCACAACCCTATTAAATTCAGTAAAAATTACATAATAGTATTGTTTCAGTTTTTTCCTCCCTTCTTGATATTCCTGGTGTATTTAGAAATGTTTATTTGCTCATGTTAGGAGCCTCCAATGGCCTAGGGGATAAAAGCCTAGTGACTTGAAGGTTGTGTTGCTGACCTGAAGGCTGCCAGGTTCGAATCCCACCCAAGGAGAATGTGGATGAGCTCCCTCTATCAGCTCCAGCTCCATGCGGGGACATGAGAGAAGCTTCCCACAAGGATGGTAAAAGCATCAAAATATCCAGGTGTCCCCTGGGCAGCGTCCTTGCAGATGGCCAATTCTCTCACTCCAGAAGCAACTCTGGTTGCGCCTGATACAAAAAAATTGCTCATGTTTATATAATCTTCAAAGATCTGTCTGTTTATTCTTTTTTTTCTTTTTTTCAATTATTATTATTATTATTTTATTTTTATTATTCTTTTTTGTCTAATTTTTATCTTTTTTCTCTTTTTCTTTTTAAATCAGAATGAACTGTCAGTGTGGGTTTTTCTCCTCTCTCTCTCTCTTTTTATTAATCTTATTCTTGATCTATTCTACCTTTTCACTCACCTTTCCTATCGGAAAATTGTTCTCACACTTTCGCTGTATTTATTATATGAAACTTCAATAAAATATATCTTTAAAAAACATATGTACCAATGAAGAAAAGAAACATACAAGTGTTTTGGAGATATTGGAGGGAGGCACTCTGAAAGCAGCTACTTAATGAAATCTAAATGGGAAGAAAAGACAAATCTAGCATTCTCTATACTTTTTTATCCCTCTTTTTTATCACAATAGCCCACTAAGGTCATCTGGTTGCATCATGTTAGAGACAGTAGAACCTTGGTCTAATCCTTTAAGGCTATTCATACTTTCCCTGTGAAGGTGTTCATGTGGGTTCTTTAATGTTCGAAAACAGAGGTGGTACTTTGTGATGGATCGAAGAGCTATACCAAACATATTTCCCACCATCCCTTGGGAATCATGTGCGACACCTTCCTCATTTTCTCCCCTGAGACTAGAAGAGACTAGAAGGCACTGGTTTGAAAGAAAGGGTGATTCCTTCTCCTCTAGGACTACATCTACACTGAATATGTAGTTTGGTGTAGATACAAATCTGCTGTATGCCACATGGTGCTAATCTGGGGCAACCTGAATTGTCAACTCTTGGTAGGGAAATGCTCCTTATTTCTAAAAGTTCCATGGAAACAGTTGCGTCTCTGTAAACCGGTCCATGGAAAGAAGTTATAATTTTAATTTATATTAACCTTTGCTGGGAATTGTCCAAGAAATTGGTATTGTAGTGACCAGGGATGTAAGCAAAAGGAAACCTGGCATATTCTTCCTTCCTTCCATTAGACTGTTCCTTCTTATTTTTATTTATTTATTTATTTACAGTATTTATATTCCGCCCTTCTCACCCCGAATGGGACTCAGGGCAGATCACATTATGTACATATAGGGCAAACATTCAATGCCCATAAACACATTGAACCAAGACAGAGACAACAGACAGACAGATGCAGAGGCAATTTAACCTTCTCCTGAGGGGATATTTGATTCTGGCCACAAGGGGGAGCAGCTGCTTCATCATCCACTCTGATGGCACTTCCTCATTCCAAGTTGTAAATTAGTTAAACTTGCCTCCCCACTTTTATAAGTGGTACCTTATCTCCTACTTGATAGATGCAACTATCTTTTGGGTTGCTAGGTCAGCAACGAGCAGGGGCTATATTTTATTTTTAATTGATGGGTGCTCACCCCGCCACGGGCTGGCCTCGAACTCATGACCTCATGGTCAGAGTGATTTATTGCAGCAGCTGTTTACCAGCCTGGACACAGCCCGGCCCCTTCTTCCCCTTCTCCCCACATGCTATAATGCCAAGACTGATGTCACCCATTTCCATGTCCCCAACCAATTTGAACCCTCCTGAAGATCCATGCCTACTCTTGTCACCAGCTGTTCTTGTGATTTGTTGATATATTTTTCTATGAAACTGCCTGTGAGTATGTTTTGTTTGGGAGCCCAGCTTCTTGGGAACAGAGGGAAAGCATTCATAGTGTGTCATTCACTCCAGTTCTTTCTTCGTTGTCACATCTGCCCACACGCATACAGTGTTTTAGAGCATGCTTATACTAGTAGAACAAAGCAAGTGAGTTTGCTGGTGCAGTCTATTTATATCTCAGACTGTCTCTTCTCACTCCCCACCTTACTCTCTGCTTTCTTTCCCAACTCCTTCCCCTGTTAGAAATCCAGCCTGTTAAAAAAGATAGTGTGATGCAGCAGTCTTAATGAAGGTTATCTCTTGGTTGAATTGCTGGGCTTAGAGAACTTTGTGTGCTGGAATTTGTTTATAACCGGATTTAAAACTGCTGCTTAAAAGATGCTTGTTGATTATGTTAGCCTGGAAAATTTGAAGACTAAGCCAAAACTAGAGGACAAAAGCTTGTAAGGAAGATTGAAAAGGGAGTATTTTACTATAGATCTGGTTTCTTTCACCATTTCTGAATGTAACTAAAGGACTCTAGCTTGTTAAAAAGGTAAGACAAGTTAGAAAGATAATGCAAAGGGAGAGCTAGAGCACTGGCTGTGGGAAACCCAGATTCAACCTGATTGTTGTTGTGTGCTTTCAAGACATTTATGACTTATAGTGACCCTAAGATATCTAACACAGTATTATGTGAACTAACCCAAAATCACCCAATGGGTTTTAATGGTTTAGTGGTTAGTTTAATACTGGTCTTGAGAGTCATAGTCTAATGCTCAAACCATTACAACACACTGACTCTCTACTGAAACATCAAATGTTCTGGGTGACCTTGGGCCAGCTATCCCTCCAACTATCCTTAAACATACTGTAAGGCTGACCAATAGGTACTGCTCCGGTGGGAAGATAACAGCGCAGGTTCAAATCCCGGGAGCGAAGTGAGCGCCTGCAGTTAGCTCCAGCTTCTGCTAACCTAGCAGTTTGAAAACATGCCAATGTGAGTAGATCAATAGGTACCGCTCCGGCGGGAAGGTAACGGGGCTCCATGCAGTCATGCCGGCCACATGACCTTGGAGGTGTCTACAGACAATGCCGGCTCTTCGGCTTAGAAATGGAAATGAGCACCAACCCCCAGAGTCGTACATGACTGGACTTAACATCAGAGGAAACCTTTACCTTACCTATTGGGAATGTGGCCCATCTTTTATTGCAGAGATTCCTACATGGACCACAAATACCACCATTGGGATGTCAAAAAATCCCCACTATTATCTTCTATTGATCAGAGATGACAACAGACTCCCACCCATCCACACTTCAGTTTTCAACTGGGAAGGTAAGCATGACACTCTCTTCGTGAATCAGAATGCCAGTAGTGAATTTTTAGTATCTCTGACATCTGAGTAAATGATTCATCAGTAAATATATGTGTGGTTGTTAGTGTCAGGATAAAATATAATAACTTCCACCAGGCCCAGAATATCTTCAAGTGTCTACAGAATGTGGAAGTTGTCCTTCTTTCTGCTTCTGGTCTTGGATTTGATACCAGAATTAATAATTTTCTCTAGAAAGCCTTCTCATATGCCTGCACCAGTCTAATTTTGTGAAATGGAGCACTTCTGACAGACCTGATGAGTTTTAGATAGGTATCTGTAGCAACCATCCACAGGATTACAGTAAAACATGTAGTGTGTGTGTATATATTTGTTCTATTAAGTTGTCATCCCTTTTCTTATCCGTAGAGTGAGATATCAAATCAATGAACCAAAGCCTACTGGAATGTTTGCCATGTGATACTGGAATGTTGTTAGAACGGCTCCTTTGCAAGGGATGCACATTACAGTAAAGCTCCTACTGAGATAAAAGTGTGTCCAACAAAGCTGTTTACATATGTACTCTTTTGCTGCAAGCTACATAGCATTTTCCAGGGAAGGCTTTTTGTCCCCAAAATTGTTGAAATCAGAGGCTGAGGGCTGTGTTTTCTTCTGATTTTCATGAAATAGTAAATGAGATGACGGAGAAGCATTGCGCAGTGTCAGACTTCACTGTCAGTCTGAAGTGGTATATAACCAAGGTGCAGCTTTGTTACTACAATGCAAATTAGGCATGTGGAAAGGAGATAAAATGGAATAGGGCGGTTTTCTGCGTGGTCTGCTAAAAATTGCCATTGAAAGCACCTAGACTGGAGATACTGTATCTGTATTGGAGGAGCCCTGTTTTATTTATTCAGAATTAATTACATTCATATTCCTGGAATACTATGTCAAATTCTGAGCACTGCAATTGAAGGGAGATGTTGACAAGCTGGAATCTGTCCAGAGGAGGGCAACTAAAATGATCAAAGGTCTGGGGAACAAGCCCTATGAGGAGCGGTATGTTTAGCATTCAGAAGAGAAGGCTGGGTGGAGATATGACAGTGATGTATAAATACATGAGGGGAAGTCAAATGGAGGAGGGAGCAAGCTTGTTTTGTGCTGCCCTGGAGACTAGGATGCGGAACAATGGCTTTAAACTTCAGGAAAGGAGATTCCACCTGAACATCAGGAAGAACTTCTTCACTGTGAGAGCTGTTCAGCAGTTGAACTGGATGGCCCATGAGGTCTCTTCCAACTCTATGATTCCATGATTCTATATCCTACCTGCCATTAGCAAAAAGAACAACTCACAACAACAATTCTGGAAGGAAGGTCAGTCTTAAAAGGTAAAGGTTTTCCCCTGAGGTTAAGTTCAGTCGTGACCGACTCTGGGGGTTGGTGCTCATTTCCATTTCTAAGCCGAAGAGCCAGCATTGTCCATAGACACCTCCAAGGTCATGTGGCTGGCATGACTGCATGGAGCACCGTTCCCGCAGGAGCGGTACCTATTGATATACTATTGATTGCATGTTCTCAAACTGCTAGGTTGGCAGAAGCTGGAGCTAACAGCGGGTGTTCACTCCACTCCCCTGATTCGAATCTCCAACCTTTCGGTCTGCAAGTTCAGCAGCTCAGCACTTTAACACACTGCGTCACCGGGGGCTCCTACATACATTCCCAGTATGTTTCAGCAAATTCCCTTGAGTATATGTTTGTACACATTTCCCTGAAGGAAATTCCCCCAGTAGTTCTCAGGGCACTCATTTAAACATTTTAGTATGCAGTTTTTGATGGGAGCATTAGACTGCAAAATTCAGAGAACTGCAAAAAAAACAAAAAGTCAAATGATAATTTCATTTGGGTTCTCGTATTTGTTTGGGAAGTGTGAATGAGATCAGCTCGTATTAAAATGTAAACCAAATGGGCTTCTAACCCCAGTCCTATTTATAGCGCTCACAGTCAAATATGTATATGACCAATTCCCACAGTTAATTTGTCTTTACATGGGGCAAAGGCAGGAATGACTCTTTAGTCCACAAAGTCAGCATTGCTAAATTAAGTCTATTTTATTTTATTTTTTAGTATGAAGGACCTCTTCCAAAGACAAAGAGAGTAATTTTTATTGCTGCTATAACCTTCTTTATAGACATTTAGGAAACAAATCATGGAACTGCTTGCATGTCAGTGAGGTGGTGAATTGCATGCCGATTTCAGTGTGCATGCTCCAAAAGAACTATCCAGAGTACTGAAACTCATTCCCAAAGCTAATTCAACATTTGTACAATGGATAGCATTTTCAAAGTTTAGGTTAAAGCCCAGGATGGGCTCTTTGCCTTACCAGGTGCCATTGCTATTTGCTTGCAGTGGTTTGTCATGATCTTGTCTAACTGTTTCTTTAATGCAAGGGACCTAACATTAGCAACTTCCTAAGAGAATTGGTTGAAGGCAGAAGGTGTTCTGTATTAATCGGAATATGTATGAAGTGTTGCAGTCATTTCCTGTGGGAAAAGATACTTTATGACCTTGCAGTGATTGCTTGTATAAACTTATATATTGGTTACTTTTCTTCACAATTCAACATTCAGATTGACATAGGCATTGCTTTAGATATTAGTTATTACTACAGTAGAGTCTCACTTATCCAACATAAACGGGCCGGCAGAACGTTGAATAAGCGAATATGTTGGATAATAAGGAGAGATTGAGGAGAAGCCTATTAAACATCAAATTAGGTTATGATTTTACAAATTAAGCACCAAAACATCATGTTATACAACAAATTTGAGAGAAAAAGTAGTTCAATGCGCAGTAATGCTATGTTGTAATTACTGTATTTACGAATTTAGTACCAAAACATCACAATATATTGAAAACATTGACTACAAAAATGCGTTGGATAATCCAGAACGTTGGATAAGCGAATGTTGGATATGTGAGACTCTACTGTACTAGTTATTAT
Source organism: Anolis carolinensis (assembly GCF_035594765.1). Taxonomy (NCBI): domain Eukaryota; kingdom Metazoa; phylum Chordata; class Lepidosauria; order Squamata; family Anolidae; genus Anolis; species Anolis carolinensis. The sequence goes on along the minus strand of NW_026943829.1, from coordinate 2,468,502 downwards.
GGTTGGACTATAGGAGCAAAGAAAGGTGAAAATGTGATACTGTGTGTTTCCACAGAATCATGGCTTTCTTTTTTTTTTAAAGCTAACTTTTAGTTCTTCTAGTTATGTGGGAAATGACTTGTACAATCAAAGATATCAAAAGAAGAAAGAGAATTGTCTAGCTTATAGGATCAGAACTGAATAGTTCCTTGCTCTTCAAAATAAAGATGTAAAAGAAGAGGTATTGTGCAAATCTACTCCTTATGCAGTTTGCAGAGTTTAGATTTTATTTGGTTTTTTTTTTTTGCAATTTTCATTTTTGTTGTACAGTGTTCCCTCACTTACCACTGGGGTTAGGTTCCAGGACCACCCGCGATAAGTGAAAATCTGTGAAGAAGGGACGCTATATTTATTTTAATATTTATACATTATTTTAGTAGTTAGACACTATTTTAAGTCTTTATTAACCAATTGTGTGTTGATAAATTGCCTCCTGCTCCTCCCGTTGCCGATTGGGCTCCTTTTCTCTCCCTTTGACTTCTCCTTCCTCCCTTCCTTAGGCTGTAAACTGTAATTTTTATGTTTTATAATAGTCTTTTAGAGTTTATTAAAAAGATGCGAAATAGCAAATCCGCAAAAAGTGAACTGCGAAGTAGGAAGGGAACACTGTACAGCCTTTGCAGAACCAGATCAAAAGGAAAGACAAAGTATCAATATCAACATAATTCATTGCAAGCTTTTTTTGATAGTGAGCTTATGCTGTTGGATGAGAAGAACAAATAATTAGAGAGGGAGAAAGGCCTTTTGATAATAAGTGGAAAACCCCACTTACATGTATGATAACAACCTTCAATTTGCATCAGTGCTTTTATTGCTATCTGAATTTGTTTCTTTCTGACAATGCTTTGTGATGAAAATAATCATTAAAGGTTTACTCTGACCATCTTTCTCAGACCTTTATTTCTATAACACTCCTTCAATTTAGTACCAATCACAAGACAAGGCAATATTGATATTCACTTCATCCTGGTCTGTCAGGGTAAGATGAATCAGATCTATGATTGCTGAAGAGTTTCACTGATGAGTTATCTTTTGGATTTGTGAATTCAACCCTTCATTATCACATCTCAATCACACACACACGCAGACAGAGTTACAGACAAACATGGCTATACATTTGTTCCTTACTATGTGATTTCATAAATAGAAGGTGGAAGCTGCTTCACGGGAAAGGGTCACACAAGAATCCTGTGCATACTGGTAGAACCAGCAAACTGATCTATTTTGATGTACATAAATAAGCACGTGGCAGAGCTGCACAAATGCCTGGGCTCCCTTTAAGGCAGGGGTTCTCAAGTTTTGACACTGGATGACAAAAAGAATGCTTTTGCTTTTCTATAGAGGGATATTTGGAAATCTAAAAAATAGATTATATGTATAATAATACTTGTGTGGAAAATACGGATGCAACAACTAAAAGGTAAAGGTTTCCCCCTTACATAAAGTCCAGTTGTGTCCAACTCTGGAGGTTGGTGCTCATCTCCATTTCTAAGTTGAAGAACCAGCGTTGTCCGTAGATGCCTCCAAGGTAATTTGGCCAGCATGACTGCATGGAGCACCAGTACCTTCCCACCAGAGTGGTACCTATTGATCTACTCACATTTGCATGTTTCCAAACTGCTAGGTTGTCAGAAGCTGGGACTAACAGTGGGAGCTCACCCCGCTCCCCGGATTCGAACCAGTGACTTTTTGGTCAGCAAGTTCAGCAGGTCAGTGGTTTAACCAGCTGTGCCACCTATTGTTGTTATTATATAACATATTATAATATGGAGCCCTGATGGTGAAGTGCGTTAAAGCACTGAGCTGCAGACCGAAAGGTCCCAGGTTCAAGCCCTGGGAGCGGCATGAACAGCCGCTGTTAGCTCCAGCTCCTGCCAACCTACAGTTCGAAAACATGCCAGTGTGAGTAGATCAATAGGTACCGCTCCGGCAGGAAGGTAACGACGCTCCATGCAGTCATGCCGGCCACATGACCTTGGAGGTGTCTACAGACAACGCCGGCTCTTCGGCTTAGAAATGAAGATGAGCACCACACCCCAGAGTCAGACAAGAGTGGACTTAATGTCAGGTGAAACCTTTACCTTTACTAATATGTTATAAAATATAACATATTTATATACTTTTATCTCCCCAAAACCCTTCCCATTCTTTGATGATACAGCAGATATTTATATAACTCTACTCTACTACTAACCAGAGCTCTACAACCCCCACCTCGTTTATTTTTATCTTTTTTGTGTGAACAGTATTATATGTTTTTATTTTTATTTTTTTAAGGTATAATAATAAAAATATTTTTGAAGCAAAAGTTTCTTGTGGAGCCCCAAGAAATGTTTATATATTATACTATATATTATATACAATATATATGTATATCAGGCATGGGTAAACATTTCATGCATTGCATTTTAAAATTTGACATGTGCTGGGCCAGTGGCAGATGGATGGATAGTGTTTGTGTAAACTAACTGAAAAAAACATGAACAAATTGCTATGCACACTGCACATGTCTCATTTGTAGTGCAAAAAGAAAAAAGAAAAAAAGAAAGAACAATACAACATTTAAAATGAAGAACAATTTTAACCAACATAAGCTTAACAGTATTTCACTAGAAGACCCCAGGGTCAATCCAGTCCAACCCCCTTCTGCCATGCAGGAAAAGCACCCCTCAACAGATAATCATCTAGCCTTTGTAGTAGTAGCAGTAGTAGTAGTGGTAGTAGTAGTAGTAGTAGTAGCAGTAATAATAATAATAATAATAATAATAATAATAATAATAATAATAATAATCTTGTTCGTAACTTGGGAACTGCCTGTAGTAGCTAACAAGGGTGACTCAAGGTGCCTCAGCAGACAGGAAGGCCGGAGGCAGGCCAGGAGGAGGAAGAAATGGCTGTGCCCTCTACCCTACTCTCCGCCTTTGCCACAGGTCTCTCGGGGCCTCCCAAGGCCAAGGAAATCCCAGGATTTGGGGTCGGTATGAGGCCTTAATCCCAAACCTGGGTTTAAGCAACTCAGTTCCTCCCAGGATCAAGGCCTGTCTGGAAGTGCCCTGAAACACAGTATTCAGAAATCCCAAATGAGTACTTCGGTAATACTGTCAAATTATTATTCTCAAATGAGTAAGGAAGCAAAACAGAAACTATTACATTCATAGAAAAACAGAAATAATACAACCGGATTAAAACTTGCGTACTATTGCTTAATCCCAACTAGATTGGATACATTAAAACATTTTTTTTTCGTGTCAGGAGCAACCAGAGTTGCTTCTGGAGTGAGAGAATAGGACGTTGCCCAGGGGACGCCCGGATGTTTTGATGTTTTACCATCCTTGTGGGAGGCTTCTCTCATGTCCCCGCATGGAGCTGGAGCTGATACAGGGAGCTCATCCGCGCTCTCCCCGGGTGAGATTCGAACCTGGCAGCCTTCAGGTCAGCAACCCAACCTTCAAGTCACAAGGCTTTTATCCCCTAGGCCATCGGAGGCTCCGCATTAAAACAATTAAAACAATTGTTGAATGGTGAGTCAACAAATTAGTGAATTCCATTTTTTCCAGTGGAGACTAGCAATAGCATTGAGGCCTATGTGTGCAACTTTTTGATATACTCCAGATGGCAGCCCTACCTTCTGCCCATATCATTTCATTATTTTGGCACAGACTTCCAGAGCCATTTTTTAGCCTGATACACCACAGGAGATCTGCTGAACATTAACCTGATGCCAGGTGTTTTCATCTGGCATTTATTTTGTTGTTCTTCGGCTGTAATGCTTCGCACGCTTAGAGGGGAGTAAATGACAATTACAAGTAGGGCTGGAGACAAAACGACTGATCTAGTGTTGTGCACACAGTGCTTGCGTGCCTACCCTAGTCCACTGTCCCTCCTCATGGAAGAGGAAGAAACTGAGAGGTAAGAGTGAGGCAAGCTTGTGGAGAACAACAACAAGAACAACCACTGAGGTTGTTTCCAACATCCCCTGTGGATATCTAAATCTATGGATGCTCAAATCCCTTTATATACAATGGCATAGTAATATAAAAAAAGGAAGAAAACATCCAGCTCGTCATGTTCCCTCCTGTTTCCTTACATTCTCTCTTTTCCATTTTTTTATTTTTATCTTTGCTTCTTCCCCTCCCTTTAACCACATGCTGATTTGTTTAGAGTTAGTGATGGTGCTTGTCTAACAACACCCGGGGAGTTGCATTAGAGGAGAAAGAATTAAAGAGCACGTCTCATTGATACAGCCGTAATTGTATCCAACTAAATAGTTGTAATGACATGATGGCTATTTGCTATCTTGCAGATAAGAAACAACACACCCCGAATACCAGTCAATACAACAAATGCAAGATATTATTCTCATCTGTTTGCATTCTTCTTGTGGTTATTGGCAATGGTTCTGCTGGATTATAGTCTGGTTTTTCTTCCTTCCTCCTTTCTTCACAGTCTCTAGCTGCTGAGTTGGTGTTCATCTTCAGTACATCGACTATGAGCTGAATCCTGTCACTCTACTCAGGAGCACTGCAGAGAATGAGCCAATGAAAATAATTCACATCTAGAGCTCTCATATTTGATGTGTTTGCATTCCCTTGGTAACTTGGCTTGCTTCCTTTCTTTGGGTGCCCAAACTGTTTTTCCAAAGGGGATTGCTGTGAGTTTTCCGGGATGTCTGGCCATGTTGCAGAAGCATTATCTTCTGACATTTCACCCACATCTATGGCGGGCATCCTCAGAGGTTGTGAGGCATATTGGAAACTAATATGTGGAAGATCCAGGAAGGGAGAAAAACTTTTCTGAAGTTTTAAGCTATTGTAATACTAGAAATTTGAGGACTAAAGGAAACTCCCCATGGTGTATTTGACCACTGCAACTACACCAGTACAAGTGGTATCAGTAGGTAAAAGGTAAAGGCTTTCCCTGACTTTAAGTCCAGTCATGTCTGACTCTGGGGGTTGGTGCTCAACTCCATTTCTAAGCCGAAGAGCCAGCGTTGTCCGTAGAAGCTCATGTAGCCAGCATGACTGCATGAAGTGCTTTTACCTTCACGCCGGAGTGGTACCTATTGACCTACCCACATCGGCATGTTTTCGAACTGCTAGGTTGGCAGAAGCTGGAGCTAACAGTGGCCACTCACGCCGCTCCCGGGTTTTGAACCTGGGACCGTTCGGTCTGCAAGTTCAGCAGCTCAGTGCTTTAACACACTTCGCCATCGGGTCAGTAGGAAGAGAGAGAAAAAGATTGTGGGTGCAAAAAAGTAAGAAGTGCAAAAACAGGCTTATAGCTGAACATTCAGAAAACATCAACAATGACAACAAATGATTTCCATGTCTTTAGTGTGGGTAAGTCTATTGCATGTACAGTAGAGTTTCGCTTATCCAACATAAATGGGCCGGCAGAACGTTGGATAAGCAAAAATGTTGGATAATAAGGAGGGATTAAGAAAAAGCCTATTAAACATTAAATTGGGTTATGATTTTACAAATTAAGCACCAAAACATAGAATCATAGAATAGTAGAGTTGGAAGAGACCACATGGGCCATCTAGTCCAACCCCCTGCTAAGAAGCAGGAAATCGCATTCAAAGCACCCCCGACAGATGGCCATCCAGCCTCTGCTTAAAAGCCTTCAAGGAAGGAGCCTCCACCACAGCCCCGGGGAGAGAGTTCCACTGTCGAACAGCTCTCACAGTGAGGAAGTTCTTCCTGATGTTCAGGTGGAATCTCCTTTCCTGTAGTTTGAAGCCATTGTTCCGTGTCCTAGTCTGCAGGGCAGCAGAAAACAAGCTTGCTCCCTCTTCCCTATGACTTCTCTTCACATATTTGTACATGGCTATCATGTCTCCTCTCAGCCTTCTCTTCTGCAGGCTAAACATGCCCAGCTCTTTAAGCCGCTCCTCATAGGGCTTGTTCTCCAGACCCTTAATCATTTTAGTCGCCCTCCTCTGGACGCTTTCCAGCTTGTCAACATCTCCCTTCAACTGTGGTGCCCAAAATTGGACACAGTATTCCAGGTGTGGTCTGACCAAGGCAGAATAGAGGGGAGCATAACTTCCCTGGATCTAGACGCTATTCCCCTATTGATGCAGGCCAGAATCCCATTGGCTTTTTTAGAAGCCGCATCACATTGTTGGCTCATGTTTAACTTGTTGTCCACGAGGACTCCAAGGTCTTTTTCGCACACACTGCTGTCAAGCCAGGCTTCCCCCATTCTGTATCTTTGATTTCCATTTTTTCTGCCGAAGTGAAGTATCTTGCATTTGTCCCTGTTGAACTTCATTTTGTTAGTTTTGGCCCATCTCTCTAGTCTGTCAAGATCGTTTTGAATTCTGCTCCTGTCTTCTGGAGTGTTAGCTATCCCTCCCAGTTTTGTGTCGTCATCATGTTATACAACAAATTTGACATAATAAGTAGTTCAGTACACAGTAATGCTATGTAGTAATTACTGTATTTACGAATTTAGCACCAAAATATCACGATATATTGAAAACATTGACTACAAAAATGCGTTGGATAATCCAGAACACTGGATAAGCGAGTGTTGGATAAGTGAGACTCTAATGTATTGTCAAAGACATGTTTTGGGGTGAAAATGATGAATTTTACTATGATCCATGGATAAGTCAAATCATTTCCTTGCCCAGGCCTTCAAAAAGACCATAAGCTTTGCCATGGCAGAAAGAGTAAAGGGGTTTGCCACTTCTTTTAAGTTCTCGCAGGATGGACTAAGATCTTTCCTTTCACCACTTTACTCAGAAAAGGCAATGGTTCCTCTTTTAAAAAAATAACAGTTGAAGTACAGTACTCACATAGACCCAGCTTTTTTGGGTTGATGTTTTGACTAAGATTTTTAGACATATAGGGTAAATAAGAACTTCAGTTGTAAAGATTTGTCGGAGATGCTAATGTCAGAATTGTCCGTGCCATAGTATTTCTGAGGATATTCTGAATACTTTTTTTCTTCTAAGGAAGAAAAAAAAGACTGTGTGTAATGGTCATGAAGCCAGGTTTTGAAGAAATAGTCATACACCTTTATCCTGCCTCTCCTTGCCATTGCTGTACAATTCTTGGGGAAAATACGGCTATTTGCATAAGGCAATAAGAAAACCATGACCTCTGTATTTGCTTCCCTAGCTTCAAATCAATCAAGTTTCAGCTCAACAACACAAGCTACTGTGATGCTGGTAGCATAAGACCCTTACAACAGCTTATAAAAGTTTTAATTTAAAAATCTACTGAGAGGAGGCAGCAGCAAATATTCAGGGAAGATGCGGGGGCTATGTATCAAGTCAAAAGACTACTCTGGAAATGGATCATTTTTAGTGTTGATTGATCTGCGTGTACTTGTTCATACATTTAATATTTTTTCCAATAAAACAAAAACAAAGCAAGGTTTCCCATTGTCTGTAAGTGAAGAATATATTTTATCCCAGAATAATTTGTAATGAGTGATGGGATTGCTAAAGTTTGACAGGAATTTCTGAGCCATGCATCAATATTTTGGAATTAAAATATGAACTGTGACGAATAAATTTCCCATCAAACATTAAGGCAATCCAAACCCTCAAAGCTGAGGTGGTTTGGAGGCATAAGGAATAATCCCATACTGGATGAAATATATTCCCAGAATATTTGTCAGCATTCCTGATTATGGCATGTATTCCCAAAGGTAGAACAAATTCTCCTCGCACATTCTAATCTAGTTGGGATCAGCCGGTTGAATCCAAGTTTTAGTCTCATTGTATTATTTCTGTTTTTCATTTACAATTTTTTCTTTCTCTTTATTACTCATTTGAAAGTACAGTAGAGTCTTGCTTATCCAATCTCTACTTATCCAACGTTCTGTATTATCCAACGCAGTCGGCCTTTTTAGTCAATGTTTTTGTAGTCAATGTTTTCAATGCATTGCAGTATTTTGGTCCTAAATTCGTAAATACAGTAATTACTATATTTTGTTACTGTGTATTGAACTGCTTTTTCTGTTGGTTTGTTGTAAAACATGATGTTTTGGTGCTTAATTTGTAAAATCATAATGTAATTTAATGTTCAATAGGCTTTTCCTCAATCCCTCCTTATTATCCAACATTTTCACTTATTCAACGTTCTGCCGGCCCATTTATGTTGGATAAATGAGACTCTACTGTAATTTTAACTTAAGTTTGTGAACACAAGGATTCAGAACCAGGACTGCTGACCTGAAGGTTGGGTTGCTGACCCGAGGGTTGCCGGTTCAAATCTGGGGAGAGCGCAGATGAGCTCCCTCTGTCAGCCCCAGCTCCCCATGTTGGGACATGAGAGAAGCCTCACACAAGGATGGTAAAAACATCAAAACGTCCTTGCAGACAGCCAATTCTCTCACACCAGAAGTGACTTGAAGTTTCTCAAGTTGCTCCTGACATGAATTTTTTTTTGGCTAATTACTTAACTAAAGAGGCTAAACCAGGAAAAAGATAGGATGAATATGACCTCTTATTATCATCTCTGCTAGTGAGATGAAAGTGGCTATTATAGAAATGTATTCACGAAGAATGAGGCATAGCTCAAAGATAGTGCAACGGCTTGTATCTATGGGGATTCAAGTTTAATCTTAAGTGTCTACATCTAAATGGTTCTTCACCTGACAGGTGCTGCAACTGATGATCTGATACAGTATAGAGCAGGTCCTGTACAGTCATATGGAATAAAGAAGAGATGAATGATATGTGCAGCCATTAGTTCTTTCCTAAGGTTACCTAAGGATATCTCTGACTCCTGGGACACAAAGTGCTGCTCCATGATAAACAGATTGTGGAATAGGTGTCGACTGCATTCTGCACCTTTGTTTATGTGTGTGAACACTTTATTTCTGTTGCACTCAGCCTCCCTGGATTTGAAAATGTATCTGAGCTGAGCCAGTTTTGTAAGCTTTGGTTGTCTTCGGAAACACAGATGGCTCAGAGGGAGGCAAGTAGATTGTGTGTTTTGCCTAGAGGGCTTACCTAGGGATTGTGGGTGCTGTTGTCACCTTGAATGAAATCACTTCTCTAAAATGCCATTTCTTACACTAATGCTTCCTGGAAAAGTACCGCTTCTTTCTTCCATATTCAGGGTCACTTGAACAAGATGGAGGGAACAATGCTTCTTTCAACAAGGAAGCTCCCAACTTTATATATAACTGAACATAAGCAATGTGTCTAGAATAAGCACACCACAGATAGTTTGAATACAGCAATGAAAAGTGCATGAAACGAAGTTGGTGTTCATTGAAACCTCTGGAAGGAGTGAGATATTTGTCCAGTTTGCTTTCAAGGAAAGAATACAAAATCCACACTTCCTGAAAATAACTACAATACATTTTGTCTTTAAATTCCATATTTTATGAGATTTATCATGATGTCTTGGAGCCCCGGTGGTGAAGTGCGTTAAAGCACTGAGCTGGAGACCGAAAGGTTCAAACCCTGGGAGTGGCGTGAGCGGCCGCTGTTAGCTCCAGCTCCTGCCAACCTAGCAGTTCGAAAACATGAAAATGTGAGTAGATCAATAGGTACCGCTCCGGCGGGAAGGTAATGGCGCTCCATGCAGTCATGCCAGCGACAAGACCTTGGAGGTGTCTACGGACAACGCCGGCTCTTTGGCTTAGAAATGGAGATGAGCACCAACCCCCAGAGTCAGACATGACTGGACTTAACGTCAGGGGAAACCTTTACCCTTTACTTTATCATGACGTCTTAATGTGAGTTATTCTGAAAACAGATAAATTTGGGAAGCAAGTGCACAAAATGCATTAAAAAATCACAAACATTGACATGGTTAAAAATGAGAACTTGTAAGCTACTATGCAGGCAGCAAGAGAATAAGAAAGATTCAATGACATTACCCTAAAAGTAATATGATTAATAATATAGTAAGATTTCAGATGTAATGGGTGGCATTTAATTGTTATCTCAATTAAATGCTTTTGGAGGAGACATTTATTGTTCCCTATTCTGCTAGGAAGATGGTCAGACCGATGAAATATAGAATGACTGGAGAGACCATAGCTTCTATAAGGTCACTATTCTAGAGAAAGAATATAGTACAAAAATAATACTACTACTTATAAGCTACTATGCAGGCAGCGACAGGATAAGACAGATTCAATGACATAACCCTAAAAATAATATGACTGATAATGTAGTAAGATTTCAGATATAATGGGTATCATTTAATTGTTATCTCACCATGTTTTGAGAGGAGACATTTTGGGGAATTGAAAATATTTTTAAGAGCTTAAAAAGAAAATTATTATTATTATTATTATTATTATTATTATTATTATTATTATTTATTTATACAGGAGACTCAATGGAAGTAATGTGTATGGTGCAAAAATAAAAAGTAATGTGTTCATGGTGCATTACTAGTGAGTAATGTTAGTTGTTTCTTACAAATAATGCATAACAAGTGGTAAATTACTTGTTTAAAATTACTTATGTCACTGTGCTGGCCTTTCCAATAAAGTTTGTAAGTTGGGGGCAGCTATCTAAATGCTGTCTTATCCTTGTGCCAGATCAAATATCTAACCAAACATACTATTTTCAGTATCAGTAAGTTGTGTAGCCTTTTACTTGTATGTGGAAAGTAGGTACACCTTATTCCTCCTGGTTTGCCCCAATTTAACACATGATGGGGGAGTAGCAGTTAAATTCTCTCCTCTTTACAAATTCACATTTTCTCTGAGGTTCTGATAGGGCCATCTTAACAGCATTATAGGCCCCTGGGCAAAGCAGTGCACTGGGTCCTGCCTATACAGCTACTCACAGGAATAAACATGTAAATTGCGGATATAATAAACTTGTATTTATTGGTATGCTTGTTTTCTCTTTCTTCTCTGCAGGTCATTTCCTCCTCAAAACATTACTTTTCATTTCTGCTCAAAGGTTTTTTTTATGAATTTCACTGACACTTAATAAGTTTACCGTTTCTTTTTTCTCACTTCACTTTCTTAAACTTCCTCTATCCCTTTACTACGCAAACAGAATTCTTGAAAAACAAACAGCAGAGGCTCTTCTTCTGATAATGGAAATTCACACTGTCAGCAATTGTTGTCTCCAACCATTAATTGCGTCCTGCGAAACCATTACAATATTCTGCTTCCATAACATCGCAAGCAATAAAAAACAGTAAAAATTCTCTCTTAAATGCAGGCATGCCAACTCTTTGCTACAAATTAATTTTTTTCTCTTTCTACCAAGTTAATGGGAGATTATGGGTGTGATCTTCACAGGTACCACTTCACCTGATATGTCCAAGCATCTGGAGAAGGCTTTTGGAGAAGTCTCCTTTTAGAAATTTCTGGAAGTGTGTTGTCTTAATTAAAGAATGACACCTCATCTGTACTCTAGTAATGATGTTTACTGTGATGTTGTAAGATCCATGAGCACAGGCTCAAGATGGATGCAGAGGAAAGTAACGGGATTTTGTACACTTAAACTCTAGCAAGTTTTCTCACAGTAAGAAGTATTCTGTCCGAAAGAAAGAAAGTTTTTTGGAATGACTAATATAACAAGGCCCTGGAGAGGGTTCTAGCTGCTTCTTCATGGTTTCAGATAAAATGCACAGCACGCAAAGAAATGAAGACTTTCAAGTGAAGTTTGAAAAAGAAAGTGGTACTGAGTTGCAGAGATGTTCAGAGCATGGCAAAAGTCGATCCATTTGGTAACAAAAGTGTATTGCATTATAACTGCTTGTCCTTCACAGAGGGGTAGCTACGTTCATCTGTTTCCACAAGACAAAGTTCTTGCAGCACCCAGCGGGGCAGGTTCACCCACAAAAGGTCAAGCTACAATAATTTATCTTGCCTTTAGGAAATCTCAGGACTCTTTTAAAGTCCTTGCTTGATAGTCATCTTTGGAGTGTATTGGGAATAAGGTCTCCACTCGATGTGATAAGGAAAGTTAGAGGTGGACACAAAGATGCAAATTCCGAAATTAACCATGGGTATCTTGTTATTGTTGCACTTGGTTGTGTGTACTCTGGGAACGACATTTCCTAATACTCCTTGTGGTGACTTTTGTCTCTGATTTGGAAAGGAAGGTTGCTTATTCATAAGAGAAGGAAGAAGGAAAAGCAGAGTGACAATCTGGAATCAGCTCTATATGAGCAATTGAAATTCTGAGCTGGAGCAAAAGAACATACAGTAGAGTCTCACTTATCCAACACTCGCTTATCCAACATTCTGGATTATCCAACACATTATTGTAGTCAATGTTTTCAATATATCGTGATATTTTGGTGCTAAATTTGTAAATACAGTAATTACTACATAGCATTACTGTGTATTGAACTACTTTTTCTGCTAAATTTGTTATTTTGGTGCTTCATTTGTAAAATCCTAACCTAATTTGATGTTTGATAGGCTTTTCCTTAATGCCTCCTTATTATCCAACATATTCGCTTATCCAACATTCTGCCAGATCATTTATGTTGGATAAGTGAGACTCTACTGTAATTAGGATTTTGAAAACAAAGGTCACAATCCTAAGTGCCTTTCTATGTCATAGAAAAAGCAGGAACAATATCCGGATACTAGAACTGGGACTTAAAAAACAGTACTGTTGATGGGTTATTCCATGTTTTAGGAGCCCCAGTGGTGAAGTGCGTTAAAGCACTGAACTTGCAAACTGAAAGGTCCCAGGTTCAAACCCCGGGAGCGGCGTGAGCGACCGCTGTTAGCTCCAGCTCCTGCCAACCTAGCAGTTCGAAAACATGCCAATGAGAGTAGATCAATAGGTACCGCTCTGGCGGGAAGGTAACAGCCACATGACCTTGGAGGTGTCTACAGACAATGCCAACTCTTCGGCTTAGAAATGGAGATGAGCACCAACCCCCAGAGTCAGACATGACTGGACTTAACATCAGGGGAAAACCTTTACCTTTACCTAGGGCGGCATGGCCATGTTCCAAAAGTATTCTCTCTTGATGTTTCGCCCACATCTATGGCAGGCATCCTCAGAGGCTGTGAGGATGCCTGCCATAGATGTGGGTGAAACGACAGGGCAGAATACTTCTGTAGCATGGCCATACAGTCCGGAAAATATGCAACAACCCTGTGATCCCAGCCATGAAAGCCTTCAACAACACAGTACTGCTGATGTCAGTTGCCAATCTGTGCATAAGAGAAGTAAAATGAGCCAGCAGTCATAATAAGTAGTAGAAGAAGACCAATCCTATCGTTAGACAAACTGAGGCAACCATGTCAAGTCTTCCTTTTGAATCCTTTGGCCCTTCCCCTTAAGATTTTACTGGGAAAGAATGATTTGTGTTCTCAAATATGGTGGAGGACCACGTCTCATTGCAAATATTTAAGAGAGTTCAGTTGCCTATCCAACCAGTTTCAATACATGGAATGTATGTGTGTGGTAGAAGATGCCATCTTTGTCTTTTGCCTCAAGCAGCCAAATGCCTTACACTGGAACAAAGTTGGAAGGATTTAGAAACCAGCAGTCCCTTTGCCCTCACATTCACCTTTCCTGCAGTCTGAGGCAAAAGCAAATTGTTGAACAATTGTTGAATTGTTGACAGACTAGAGAGATGGGCCAAAACTAACAAAATGAAGTTCAACAGGGACAAATGCAAGATACTTCACTTCGGCAGAAAAAATGGAAATCAAAGATACAGAATGGGGGACGCCTGGCTTGACAGCAGTGTGTGCGAAAAAGACCTTGGAGTCCTCGTGGGGAAGAAGTTAAACATGAGCCAACAATGTGATGCGGCTGCTAAAAAAGCCAATGGGATTCTGGCCTGCATCAATAGGGGAATAACGTCTAGATCCAGGGAAGTCATGCTCCCCCTCTATTCTGCCTTGGTCAGACCACACCTGGAATACTGTGTCCAATTTTGGGCACCGCAGATGAAGGGAGATGTTGACAAGCTGGAAAGTGTCCAGAAGAGGGCGACTAAAATGATTAAGGGTCTGGAGAACAAGCCCTATGAGGAGCGGCTTAAAGAGCTGGGCATGTTTAGCCTGCAGAAGAGAAGGCTGAGAGGAGACATGATAGCCATGTACAAATACGTGAAGGGAAGTCATAGGGAGGAGGGAGCAAGATTGTTTTCTGCTGCCCTGCAGACTAGGACACGGAACAATGGCTTCAAACTACAGGAAAGGAGATTCCACCTGAACATCAGGAAGAACTTCCTCACTGTGAGAGCTGTTAGACAGTGGAACTCTCTCCCCGGGGCCGTGGTGGAGGCTCCTTCTTTGGAGGCTTTTAAGCAGAGGCTGGATGGCCATCTGTCGGGGGTGCTTTGAATGCGATTTCCTGCTTCTTAGCAGGGGGTTGGACTAGATGGCCCATGTGGTCTCTTCCAACTACTATTCTATGATTCTATGATTCTATGATTCTAACTCAATTTTAGTTAGTGTGTTTTTCCTCATTAATAATGGTGGCCATCTATGACATTATCTGACCTGATTTTTATCTGTGAACTGTTAAAAGTTATGCCCGTCCCAACTAGAATAGACTGAGTCGACGAGCTCTATACAATTATTGGCTTAATGTCAAATAATTGATTAAATGTGGGAGTCGCAATTGGATTCAGACAAAAGAGATTGCTGATAACTATACTTGTCAGTTGCACAGGCAGCTAGCTGGTCTCTATCAAAAGCTGACTGATGAACCCCAGGTGATAAGGCTTTGGGAATGGATAAAAACATATCCTCTATCCACAGAACAGACACCAGTAGAGCTTAAGATTTCCTGTCTTCTCTGCTGGAGGTTATATTTGAGAGGAAGGAACTGGCAAAACAAACACTGAGTATTCATTGCCTAAGAAAACCCTATGAAATTGGGAAATATATATACAGGATCTCTGAAGTGGCTAGGACGCTTTAAACGTAATTTCCAGAGGGCTCTGTACCTAAAAGCAGATATGCCAAGACACCTAAGAATCACTTTCACTAGGGCAAGATTCGAACAAATGGAGTCCATGGAGAGACACGGCAGATTCAATCATATCCCATATGAAGAAAGATTATGTATTTGTGGCAGCACTGTAGTCGAAAATTTGAACCACATTTTGCATAACTGTAACCTATATGAAAAAGAAAGGAAACAATACTTATGGCCTTTTATTGGCAATAAAACAAGCTGGGTTATTGAGGCCAAAACTTCATTTTTGTTGGCTGGTTATAACCCCACTCTGACAACAAAAGTGGCCCTGTGTTTGTTTAAAGCTGCTAAAAGGAGATCAGAGTACATAGATCAGATTGGGGTGCAGTGTAGGGGAGACGAGGATAGTTGATGCATAGATCTTTAGCTAAACTACATTGGCACCAAGCAGGCAGACACCTGTATATCTGTATTTTATTTTAAATGAACTAGATGTATGTTGTATGTTGTATGCTGTTTTTGTATTGTCTGTCCTTGATAAGGCCAACTGGCTAATCAATAAACTGTTGTTGTTGTTATTGTTGTTGTTGTTGGGAAATATATGGAGTCACCATAAATTCATAGACAACAAAGGCACATAAACAAGCACTCTGTAGTCTCCCATGCATTGCCCTCCTCAAATTTGCTTTGAAGGCTTAATATTTAGGCAATTCACTCTGCCTCAGCCGAGGGAAACTTCAATTTCCTGAGTGGAAATCCATTTTCATACCTCCCATAGATGTGGGCGAAACGTCAGGAGAGAATACTCCTGGAACATGGCCACACAGCCCGAAAGACATACAACAACCCTGTCTGCTCACCTGTCTGGATATGGGGCCTGAAAATATGTCAGGAAACAGCTAAAGGAAGGACAACACAAAGCACCTGTTCCTTCAATGCTCCCTGTTTCTTTTCTTGGATATTCAGACTGAAGAGAGCTGTGTAACCTAAAGATTTTAGCCCTGCATTTGAAACACTGTTTGGTTTAAATTTTATGCGCACTAGTCTGGGAGTAAGTTTTACCGAGCTTGCAAATGTGTCTTTTGGGACCAGAGTTCCCAGAGCAGGGGTCTTCAAACTTTTTAAGCAGAGCCGGTCCACGGTCCTTCAGAGTGTTGGAGAGCCGGACTATAGTTTGAGAAAAATACGAGCAAATTCCTATGCACACTGCACATGTCTTATTTGTAGTGTGAAAAAAATTGGAAAGAACAATACAATATTTCAAAATAAGAACAATTTTAACCAACATAAACCTACTAGGATTTCAATGGGAAGTGTGGGTCTGCTTCTTGCTGATGAGATAGTCAAGTTAATTAGGATTGTTCTTGTTGTTGTGTGCCTTCAAATCATTTCTGACTTAGGGCAAGCTTAAGTCTAAAATGGAGCATGGGGGCTAGATAAATGACCTTGGAGGGCCAAATCTGGCCCATAGGCCTTAGTTTGGGGACCCGTCCCAGAGGTTCCCAGACCGGATGACCATGAGTCATTCTAACAGTGTTATGATGAAAATCAAAAAGAGGCGCATTTCCAGGATGCATTAGTGAATAGACACATGCAGAGGATTGTGCTGCTAGTTTGATTGGCAGTTTTATGTGTTTTTTCACCTATTTCATTGAAAGAGGAGAAAGGAAACAATGGTTGACCTTTTAGTACTAAGAAGTGGGAGAACTGCTGAAACATCTTTGTGGCCCAGTCTGGGATCATATCATCAGAATTTATGAAGCAAATCCATATTAGGTAGCACACTTTGAAAGAAGCTAATATTATAATGCTACTAAATCTCTCTGTCTCTTGAGAAATGTGAAACGCAACTGTTCGGCCTTGGTCTATTCTAAATTTAATGTCACCGAATATATTATATGGCTTGTTTGTTTTCTGCTGACATTAACAGGTTCTCACTAAATATGAAAGATGATTTAAACGAATGAAACAGGAGGAGTTCAAAAGGCTTCCTGGTATAGAAATGTTTTTTGGATATATAACAGCATTGATAGAATCTTTTAGAGAATCTAAAGTATTTGTTTAGATTGTTTTAATGTGTACTATGGCTGCCAACCTAGCAGTTCGAAAACATGCCAATGTGAGTAGATCAATAGGTACTGCTCCAGCGAGAAGGTAACGGTGCTCCATGCAGTCATGCCGGCCACATGACCTTGGAGGTATCTACGGACAACACCGGCTCTTCGGCTTAGAAATGGAGATGAGCACCAACCCCCAGAGTCAGACACGACTGGACTTAATGTTAGGGAAAACCTTTACCTTTGCCTTTTGGCTCCAATACCCACAGGACTGGTATTATTTCACCTACCCATATCTGGCAAAATATGTCCTCTCTTGGAATTTTCTAGGTCCCCCTGGGTGACTCGATGGTAACATCCAATGGCAGGCATTCATTTCAATAGAGTTCACTATTATCCATGGTGTCCTGCTTCTACAGCAAGTTCAGGAACATATGTCCCATGTGTGGTTGTATTGCATAGGTAAAATAGGTAGGATGCCTAAGTTTGCCAATACATTTTTCAAAGCTTCCTAGAAAATTCTTAGAAAAAGTGTACATCTTTTTGAAAGCTTTTTTCCCAAACAAGCTGTGGAAAATTGAGCCTAGGGAAGCTGAGGGTGGGTGCAAGAGGCGAGAAACAGTATAGAAGGCATGTTGAAAACAGAAGGTAGCTAAAGTGCAAATGAATTGGGGCAGGGGTCATTGGAAGCCATGTTCTATTCAAGGAAAGGAATCTTTCCATCCAGGCCTTGAGGAACAAATCTCAAAAGCATCTGTTCTCTCAATTGAGTCCTCCACTTTTAAAGTTGCTTAGGAAGTGCCGGTGTAAAAGCACTGAGCTGGAGACCGAAAGGTCCCAGGTTCAAACCCCGGGAGCGGCGTGAGCGGCCGCTGTTAGCTCCAGCTCCTGCCAACCTAGCAGTTCTAAAACATGCCAATGTGAGTATATCAGTAGGTACCGCTCCGGCAGGAAGGTAACGGTGCTCCATGCAGTCATGCTGGCCACATGACCTTGGAGGTGTCTACGGACAACGCCGGCTCTTCGGCTTAGTAATGGAGATGAGCACCAACCCCCAGAGTCAGACACGACTGGACTTAATGTTAGCGGAAAACCTTTACCTTACCTTAGGAAGTGGTAAGGGGATTTGGTTGTTGAAAACATGGAATGCATTATGAGACAGGTACAGATCGGAACTTCAGAAAGAGGTTGGTCTTACTGTCAGTCTACCGAATTACTACAGATTGAGTCTCCCTTATGCAGCATTAATTTCTAGGTTTAAAGAGAGGAGAAGCAGAGAGCCATTACAGGTCTCTGAAAGGATTTATTTAAAATTTTATAATAAGAAATAGACTGTGAATAAGCAATTGTGGAAAGAGGGAAATCTGGCAGATTTTTTAAAAACTTCCAGCCATTATGCACTAATGCATATATGCACACATAGGAATCTTCCCATATTTGTATTTGGATATTTGCATGTGCACATGTAAGCATCAGCACATAAGTGAGTGACTTTTAAAAAAACTTCCAGTGGATGTCCCCCCTCCACCTCCATTTTATTCCGAGACACAGAAGAGCTGTAAGGACGGCAGGGGAAGAAAGCCAGGACTTGGGTGTTTTTATCCCACATATTAATCCCAGGTTTTGCCACATTAATTCTACAATGTACATGCACTCTGTGATTTCCACTGTAGGGCAGATAATTGAATGTTGGCCTCCAGAGTCGTAATCAACTATTCAAACAACTACGAACATTGATTCTACTCTCTGTCTACTCTGATTCTACTCTTAACTCCATTGGGTTAACATATTCTACTCTCTGATGAGGACACTTCAGAATGTGCCTAAGCAACATCAAAATGTAATCAAGATGGTAAAATTTATTAATGAGAAAGTTCACCCAAACTGGGAGGAGATACAACAGTTTGCTTTTGGCTGAACCAATTGGGAAGGGCAAAATTCCACTCCATCCTCTCCCTTCCTTGCTACTGAATTGAATATGAACTACTTTTTGAACTGAGATAAGGTGAGCACAGAAATGGAAAATGGAAAGAACTGGGACTTTTTAAAAGCAGCTGAAAAAGCAGGACAGCAGGGGATTAATCGGGGCTGATCCTGCTAAATCGGGACAGTTGGAGTTTCTGTTTCGATTGCACAAATCTCCAAACATCAACCTGGCAACTCTGTCATTCTTGAAAAAAAAGTTCTCTTCCTTAGATGATGCTGAGCTTTCACAAACCACTCTTAATCGCAAGTGGAAGTAATAAGAAATGCCGAGACGCTGTGAAGACTTTTGCAAGAAGGCTACATTTCACCCACATCTGCTGATCTGCAGTATTCAGCGAATCTGCAGTGGGGTTTACAGTCATTAGTACCAAAGTGCAGCTGAACACGATAAGAAACTGTCAGAGGATATGACCTATATTGGAGTGAAGTGTACTCACAAGCAAATCTCTCAGGAACATGTACATTTTATAAAATGATATCTTGCCCACTCCTTACTAATTAGCAATGAAATGGCAAACGGAGCAAATATAGAAAAGGAGGGGGAGGGGAAGTGGAAAGGAAGGAAGGAAGGAAGGAAGGAAGGAAGGAAGGAAGGAAGGAAGGAAGGAAGGAAGGAAGGAAGGAAGGAAGGAAGGAAAGAGGAAAGAAAGAGAGCGAGCGAGCAGAAGGGAGAGAGGGAGGATTCTGAACTATAGATGACTGATGTTGGTGATCAAATCTGATTTCTTGGTCTGGTTTCAAAATTTTCATGAGATTGCAAGAAAAGAGAGAGAAAAGAAAAAGGCCTATAGAAAACATTGGAATAGAGACACTAACCAAGGAAATTAATAAAAAGAACAGAAGGCAAGGGATTCCCTTTGCCTCCCATAGGGAATCCCAGGGAACAGCAGGGGAGGGAATTCCTTATTATTCACTGGGGAGAAAAGATGGGTCTCTCTCCCACACACAGGAGTGTAAGAGGGATGCCACTTCGGTAAAGATCCCCTTTGGGGAACAAAATGTTGACAGAAGGGATAGGGAATCCTTTATAACCAATGGGAGAAGACAAGCTGCCAGAGAAATCCCCACACTACATTTTAGCCAGCCAACCTTAATTAGTCTTGAAAGGTTTGCACTGCTAATTATATCCAAGCAATGCTCTACGTCAGGCACAAGCTCCCATCCTTTTCACGCTGCAGAGCAACAAAGTCATACAACTAGAGCATCAGATGGTTTTGCAGGGATGCGTCTGTTCACATAATGCAGTCTGATGTGTTTTTCTTCCTACTGAAATTTGGTGAGCCATGAGATCGCCTCGGGCTTCCAGCTTTCATTCTTTTTCCCCTATGAGAGTTTAAGGTTATGGATCCCTGCCCACTGTGGTTTAAATGGCGAAGAGGAAAATTACTGGGGGACAAAACTATGAGCTGTCAGAGAAGCAGGCTGTCTGACAGATTGAATAAATGTGGGGGAAAGGAACCCATTGATAAACACATGGCGTTTTGACCAAGTTTGCCATGATTTCTATTAAGTCCCTTCTGGATATCGTTGTGGCCTCTGAGGCACAGCTTAGGGAATGTTTTTGGTTGTAGCAAAAGGAATCATGCTTGATTTCCCCTCAAATATAGATTCCTATCTTGCTGAAGGACACACATACACATTTCCTATACACCCACAATGTGTTTAGTACAGGGTATTTATTGCATGCAGACCAGATTCAATCCATGGTGGGGTGAAATTCAAGCTTCTTCTACTGCTATCTCTCATCATTTGGACTGCAAGCTTCTTCTACTGTTATCTCTCATCATTTGGACTGCAAGCTTCTTCTACTGTTATCTCTCATCAGTGATCAAAGATAACAGATAAAAGGATATTGAAATCTCAAGGATCGGTTACAAGGAACTCAGTTGAGCTTTGGTCTACAGCCTGAGAATTAGCTGTGCTAGGGCTAACTCTGTGTAAGACATTTTTAGAATCAAGTCAGGGTTTTCATGCCTGAAACTTTTGCAACAGGACTTACTTCTGAGTAGATATGAGAAATATCCAAATTGCTATGAACTGCCTGTCTTGTCTAGTGTGTATTTCATAGAGACCCAATATACATGGATTTAGACTTAATATGCTTTTGGGCACAGAAGTATACAGAGTGGCTGCAATGAAGTGTGTGCCATATATGCTCCAGACTCAGGTCCCATCTACAGAGCCATATAATACAGTTTGAAGCTGCATTATATGGTTCATATAGACACATGTAATGCAGGTTGACATCATTGAGCTCCATTATATGAATTTATGGGCTCTTCCACACCGGCCAAAATGCAGAATGAAATGGGGCAGAGAGGAAAGGATGGCATTGCCATCCTACTTCCCCCATTTGCCCGAGCCCAGGAAGCCCAGGATGGCTGTAGAGACTGGCATCTGGGATGGCAGATGGCAATCCCAGATGTCTGTCAAGAGAGCCTCCATAGCTTCAAAGACCCAGCTCTTCAAAGAAGAACTGGATCTTTGCAGATATTTTTTAAAATCCAGATGTAAACAGCATTAAACAGTTTGGACATGCCAGGCTGATGTGCCATCTACACTGGATTATCTGTCAGTGTAGATGACCATATAATGCAGTTTCAAATGATATTATATGGCAGTGTAGATGCGGCCTCAATTTTCAAATATCTGGGAGCTGAAGCTGGAAATAAAAAGAGCAGTATCAGAAAGTAATGTGATACTAATAAGTTACTAAAAACATTTTCAGTTCATGGAAACTTCATGACTATGTAGTTTTGGTGCTATTCTTCCACTTTATTTGCAATGGTTGCATCCTGTGGAAACCTGGAACATAGCACTATAGTTCTCTGGTTGATAATTCAAAGGCCCCTTCCACACAGCTGAATAAAATCCCACATTAACTTTTTTGAACCGGAATATATGAAAGTGTGGATTTGGATAACCCAGTTCAAAGCAGCTATTGTGGGATTTTCTGCCTTGACATTCTGGGTTATATGGCTGTGTGAAAGGGCTCTAAGAGTCTCTCCCTGAATTTCAAAACTGCAGGAAACATAACACTTAAAGTGGAATCACACTGTTGTTGTATGTCTTTTGGGCTGTGTGACCATGTTCCAGAAGTATTCTCTCCTGACGTTTCGCCCACATCTATGGCAGGCATCCTCAGAGGTTGTGAGGCATGGATAAACAAGGCAAGGAAAGGAAAAAATATATATCTGTGGAGAGTCCAGGGTGTGGCAAGAGTCCTTTGTCACTGGGAAGCCAACATTAATGTTTCAGTTAATCACCCTAATTAGCATTAGAAAGGTTTTGTCTGGCTTCCCAGTGACAAAGGACTCTTGCCACACCCTGGACTCTCCACAGATATATATTTTTTCCTTTCCTTGCCTAGTTTACAACCTCTGAGGATGCCTGCCATAGATGTGGGCGAAACGTCAGGAGAGAATACTTCTGGAACATGGCCACACAGCCCAAAAGACATACAACAACCCTGTGATCCCGGCCATGAAAGCCTTTGACAACACATGGAATCACATTGTTATATATTGGACCCTCCAACTTAGGGTTAGAGCTGCAAGACTCCTGCAACGGTGGGAAAAAAGACTATTAAAAAGTAACAACTAAAATGCTATTCTACTTATAAAAAGATGCAAATAAGTTCTTGTAACACTTCCCTTTGTTCAAACAAAGTATACAAGCCATTCCCCATCAAAAGAAGCGTATGGGTTTTAAACTTTTGTGAAAGCTCCATCTGCAAAAGCCATATTTTCCCCAACTACAAAATCATGAATAGTTTCCCCATTAACTGCCAAATTTTTCCATGTAACTTATGTCTCAATACTTTCAGTTCCTAGTCTCATCTGGAGACTCAGGGCAAGTAGGAGGGAAGTTTAGACATAAGATGATGCCATACAACAGACATTTGTAGCAGAGCGAAGAAAAGCCACCTGCTCATTCTGCCACTCAGCATATGAAAGCTACACCTGGAATGGCAAATGAATTTGGTGCTTTGTGCTAATCTGTCATAACAAGTTTTTCTCCCCACTTGCATTTGCCTCAAAGATAATATTGCCATAAGAAGCAATTCTCAAAAGGTAGAAAAGTAAATTATCTGCATTTTTTCATATTTCTAGGTAATAACTGTCTATTCTATTGTACAAGACTGGAACATCTATGCCCCCTCCCCCCTGCTCAAAGCTGTCCCACCGTTGATGTGAAGTTAGGAAAAGGCATAGTTTGACATCAGGACATTAATAAATTGCAGGCAGTGTTCTGGAACAAGATATGCAGATGTCTCATTCATTGGCAGCCACATACATAATGTAATGCCTAGCTATGAGTTAGAGCAGTAAGTGTAGTGGAAAGAGTATGAAACTTAGACTGAAGAAACTCAGAATTCAAATGTCCAATTCCACTAGATATTGCCCATATATATGCCTATCCAAGAGTTCGTGTGTGTTGGAGGGCCCTCCTCCATATCCCTTTAATTGAGGCAATACACAGTGAGAAAACATGGGAGAGAGCCTTCTTTACTGTGGCATTTCAATAATGGAACATCCTCTCCTAGAGGCCCAGCTGCTGCTGCAGTTTTTCTGGAATCAAGTAAAAACATGGCTGTTAGTAGAGCTTTGAAATCAGGATTTATTTCAGCTAAATTTTCACACGTGGTTGGTTTTGAATATGAGTTCTAATTGTTTCTAATCTACACTGTTGAAGTGATAATTGGTTCAATGTTCTTGCAACCCTTAATTTATCTTTATTTTTTAAATGTTTCAAACTTGTTTTTACTTTAGACCAGCGCTTCTCAACCTGGGGGGCGGGACCCCTGGAAGGACACCTGGAGTGTTAGAGGGGTCGCCAAAGACCATCAGAAAACACATATTTCTGATGGTCTTAGGGACCTCTTTGGCATAGGAGGCTGAATATCTCTTTGCCTGTGCTTCTTTTCCTTTTTGGAAACAGACAGCGAATCCTCCCACCAGAAGCCCAATTTGCTCAATTCTATCATTGGTGGCGTTCAAAGGGCTCTTTCATTGTAGGTGAACTATAAATCCCAGCAACTACAGCTCCCAAATGTCAAGGTCTATTTTCTCCAAACTCCACCAGTGTTTACATTTGGGCATATTGAGTATTTGTGCCAAGTTTGGTTCAGCTCCATCACTGTTTGAGTCCACAGTGCACTCTAGATGTAGATGAACTACAACTCCAAAACAAGGTCAATGCCCACCAAACCCAGTATTTTCTGTTGGTCATGGGAGTTCTGTGTGCCAAGTTTGGTTCAATTTCATCATTGGAGGAGTTCAGAATGCTCTTTGATTGTGAGTGAACTTTCAGGATGAGCCAGGGGTCAGGGTGCATGTTGGGTGGGTTTCTTCAAACACCATCGATCAATCATGCTCCAGACCAGCACCCTGATGAATTGGTGAATTTCTGCCCTCACCAATTCCTCCAAAGTCAGACTCAAAGACATCTGCAGTCTGAAGTTCAAACATCTATTTAATATTTACAGAGATATTTACAAAGCAGCAAAGTCCATCGCCGGAAGCCGGCATTCTTTGGCTCGGCACACACAGCTCAACAGAGAGATAAGAAAACACATTCCTTAGTCTGAAGGAAGTTCTGACCCCCAAGGCCGGAACTTATGTCTCATAGGTCACAGCAGGCTGTCAGTCAAACTGGCCTGCTGTTAACTGTTTCATTGCTGAAACACACACTTGCAAAACAGCAGAAACACTTGATTTACATTTCATATACACACAACCAAAAATCCAACATGAACTCCAACTCCCAAATGACAAAATCAACCCCTCCCCCAACCCCACCAGTATTCAAATTTGGATGTTTTGGGTATATGTGCCAAATTTGGCCCAGTGAATGAAAATACATCCTGCATATCAGATATTGACTTTATGATTCATGACAGTAGCAAAATGACAGTTCTGAAGTAGCAATGAAAATAATTTTATGGTTGGGGGTCACCATAACATGAGGAACTATATTAAGGGGTAATGGCATTAGGAAGATTGAGAACCACTGCTTTAGACCATCTTCAGATCCTCTGATGTAGGGTTGGAAATAAATAAATAAGTGAACAAGAGTACTGGATAACTTTGATCCATTAAGTTTTCTTAACACAAGTTTGTGGTAAAGGGGTGTTGGTGTTTTCACCTTCACCTTGAACTTAAATTTACCCTGAATTGAGCCATAACTGTTTGTAGTACATTCACTGTTCTGATATTTTGTACCAATCCTGTTTATTCAACTTTTTGCTATGCTTGTTTAAAGTACACTTAGACCTCTACATTTGTGGGTTTCTTTGCAGATTTGATTACTATGCTCTCTTTAGGAATGTTTAGGTCCTTCAGCTCAGCTATATGGTGAACCTCTGACAGAAGTTGATATAGCCATAAAGCCCTGCTGGAGTACCTAGAAAATCCTAGAGAGAACACTTTCCTAGTCATTTGTATGTTCTCCAGTGCAATTCTATGGTCAACTTCCAGAAGACATTGACTGTAGAGCCATGCTGGAAAACATGGGGGTTTCTAGAGAGAGGTTTTCTCAAGTTTAGAAAAAGTGGCTTTTTAATTCACAATTTTTCCACTTTTGCAGAGGTCCTGTGCCACTAAGAAATGTGGAGTACTACTGTATATTGTTAACTCTGATAAACCAAAAGCAGAACCCTAGTGGGGTCGGTGAAGAGTCGGTGAAGAGGCAGTTTTGGCCCTGTTTTCCAGTCGTCACTATGATATTCACTCTCAGTTCTCATTTAACAGTGCAGGGTGGTGGGAGCAGAACTGTTTTCCTTTTTCTCATTTCATTGTATCAAAGGCAAAGCATCTTAGAGAGTCTTGCAGCTGTGATGTCAAAATTTGAAAGCACTGCAAGAAATATCTGAATTAAACTGTTTATAAATATGGCAAAGCCCTTCAGGCTGCAACGAAAGCCAATGGTGGTTTTTAATGATAACTTAATGCACATCAAACATCTCCTACTAAAGTCTTTCCTCTGTGCAGGAAGACAAGAATATGCTTAATATTGAAGATGTGGGAATAGATGATGACACAGCTACAACTCCGAGTCAGTTGAGATGAAATGAAAGGAGACACAAGAAAAAACAAAGACATTATAGTGGCAAAAGAAAGAAAAAACAAAGACATTATAGCTGAAAATGTTTTCACACAATCCTTCACAAGGCAAAGTATGACAATGAGAATTTTTTAAATGTTCATTCTTATTGGTTATGAGAAAAGGAAGAGGGAAAATTGTTAAAAATCCTGTTTCCCTTTCCAGTGGCCTCTTTCTATCATTTATATGCCAACATGGTTCACTCATTTAAAAGAGAATAAAGGTTAGATGACATTGCATGCATTATCTGAGGGCACACACATTGGAGCAACCTTGCTGAAAGCCTGGCTCTGAGCTGTGCCCAAATGGGAGACCATCTGGGAACCTTATGTAGGCCACCTTGAATGCTATGGAAGAAAGATAGGGCAACTGTAAATAAAACAAATAACACCAACTAGAGATCTGTTTTTGGGCTAACTGTTGCAGAGAGCCACCATCTGGGAGTTAGAAGTGATGTTGCCTTTCAGCTGTTGCTGGACTACGGTTCAGATCATTCTTTATTGTTGGCTGTGCTAGTTGGCCCTGCTAGGAGCGGCAACCCAAAAACATCAGGAGGTGCACTTAGCCATGGCATCACTAGAGGGTTGCAGAAGATGCAAGCTGCACCAGTTGGCATCATCAAAAGGAGTAACACCAACTGTGAGGAGAGAGGTTGTTGTTGGTTATTCATTCAGTTGCTTCCAACTCTTCGTGACCTCATGGACCAGCCCAGACCAGAGTTCCCTATTGGCCGTCACCATCCCCAGCTCCTTCAAGTTCAAGCCAGTCACTTCTAGGATACCATCCATCCATCTTGCCCTTGGTCGGCCCCTCTTCCTTTTTCCTTCCTTTTCCCCCAGCATCATTATCTTCTCCAAGAGGAGAGAGGTAGCCAAGGCGAAAAGGAAAGCAGTTAAGGAATGCCAAATGGCCAGCTGTGCTGTCTCTGATAGTGTTTCCCTTCCCTTGGCTCTCTGAGGCCCCTTCTACACTGCCATATAAATTCGAGGTTAACCACTTTGAGACTCATATAATCCAGTTCAAAGCAGATAATGTAGATTATCTGATTTGATAATCTGGATTATATGGCAATATAGAAGAGGCCTGAGAGGGGCTGGGCTGTGGTGCAGGCTGTTGAGCAGCCTGCTGCAATAAATCACTCTGACCATGAGTTCGAGGCCAGCCCGTGGCGGGGTGAGCACCCGTCAATTAAAAATAAAAAATAGCCCCTGCTCGTTGCTGACTTAGCAACCCGAAAGATAGTTGCATCTATCAAGTAGGAAATAAGGTACCACTTATAAAAGTGGGGAGGCAAGTTTAACTAATTTACAACTTGGAATGAGGAAGTGCTGTCAGAGTGGATGATGAAGCAGCTGCTCCCCCTGTGGCAAGAACCGAACATCCCCTCAGGAGAAGGTTAAATTGCCTCTGCGTCTGTCTCTGTTTGATGTGTCTGTCTCTGTCTTGGTTCTATATGTTTATGGACATTGAATGTTTGCCCTATGTGTGTATAATGTGATCCGCCCTGAGTCCCCTTCGGGGTGAGAAGGGCAGAATATAAATACTGTAAATAAAATGAGACTGATGCGGGGGAGTTCCATCCTTCCCCTCTTCACTATATTTCTTTACAGAGATTCAACTTGCTCTTGTCTCCCTTGCATGTGTTCATACAGTAGAGTCTCACTTATCCAAGTCTCGCTTATCCAAGTTTCTGGATTATCCAAGCCATTTTTGCAGTCAATGTTTTCAATATATCGTGATATCTTGGTGCTAAATTCGTAAATACAATAATTACAACATAACATTACTGCGTATTGAACTACTTTTTCTGTCAAATTTGTTGTATAACATGATGTTTTGGTGCTTAATTCGTAAAATCATAACCTAATTTGATGTTTAATAGGCTTTTCCTTAATCCCTCCTTATTATCCAAGATATTCGCTTATCCAAGCTTTTGCCGGCCCGTTTAGCTTGGATAAGTGAGACTCTACTGTATTTATTCATTCCCCTTCCTAGTCTTTCCCCCTCTTTCTCACACATTTACACAGTGGTTCCCCAACTTTACTTCCTCCCATTTTCTTTAGGTAATGGATATGAAAAACCCTTCTCTGCAATTGCACTTCCCAGCTTTTTCCCCACTCCCTGCCATGCACCCGACTGCTTCCTCACCCAGCTAAAACGACTTTTGATTTCAGCAGCTGCCACTTGTATTTTTCCTGCTCTATGCCAAAATGCAATATCTGGCTTCCTAATGGTAGCTTTTGTATGAATTGTATGTGTGTGAGAGAGAAGGGAAGCACATGATTTTCCTCTCCTGTGTATAGTGTATTTTGTTTTGTAAAGGTAAATATGAACTTAATTTGCCCTTCTGATTTCTGAAAAACACATTTCCTGCTGCTGAATGGAAAACAAGTTATTCTGAGGAAATACAAATGCATTTAAGATCTAGTTTGATGATTCTGTATGTTCATTGCCAAAATAGAGATTTTACTCCTGGCCTTTCCCCATGTTTATGTAGAAATTCAGTACTCCATCCTCTATGCCACAATGCCTGTCATTTGTAGACTCTTCCATTTAATTGACAGAAACTGTACCAAAGATGTAAGATCAAAATACAGTGTTCCCTCACTACTTTGCGGTTCACTTTTCGCGGATTCGCTGTTTCACGGTTTTTCAATAAACTCTAAAAGTATATTATAAATCATAAAAAATTACAATTTATAGCCTAAGGAAGGGAGGAAGGAGAAGCCAAAGGGAGAGAAAAGGAGCCCAAGCGGCAACGGGAGGAGAAGGAGGTGCTTTATCAACACACGATTGGTTGATAAAGACTTCAAATGGTGTATAACTACTAAAATAATGTATAAATACTAAAATAAATATAGTGTCCCTACTTTGCGGATTTTCACTTATTGCGGGTGGTCCTGGAACCCCCGTGATAAGTAAAGGAACACTGTAAACAATATTTGGAACCTTCCAAAAAAATTTAAAAATGGTTTGTTTCAACTAACCATCCATTCTGGTTCTTTCCCCTACTCTTTTTGTGTTCTCTCATGAATTGGCTGAATCTCACTGCTGCTGTGACTGGTAGAGTCGCAGCCCACAAGTAGCTGCAGGAGGACCTGGCACCAAAGCAGGGATGAACCCACATTTTTCTTTTTGTGTGAACATGCATCTACAAATACACAATCTCAGAATTCAGGGGGCTGGGAGGGTATACATACATTATTCTAGGAATCTGTGGTCTTCAAGTGAGACCCAATGTTCACCCCCTGCCAGAATCAGGCTGGAAGACCTACAAAAGTCTACAAATCGGATGTGAGGGCGATCTGGCTGCGACATCTGTCACCCCATTGATCGCCAGGGTTGAAAAGTCTACAAATCTCTGGGTTCTCAAGCATGGCTCTGTAGTCAGCTTCTGCTGAACTCTGACCACAGAGTTGTGCTAGAGGACTCAGGCTGCTTCCACACAAGCCTAAAATCTGAGTGAAATTGGCATTTAAATGTTGATTTTACTACTGTCGGAAGCTGGACAGCTGGTTAAAACACTGCTTTTTTGGTAGGGGTTGCCCAGATACTGTCCTGATTTTGATCTGAGTTTGGCCTGCGTGGTATCACTGCCCCATCCCCCCTCTTTCAGCCTAAAACCTGCCTTGGAGGTAAGACTCTAGGAGAAAGCTCCTGTTGTGTCAAAATGATGCGACAGGAGCTTTGGAGTGGGAAATTCACATCCCCTTGTCCAAAGCTCCTGGCATCATTTTGACGTGACAAGAAGTCTCTGTCAGAGGCCTGCCTCCAAGATAAATTTTAGAGTAAAGGCGGTGGGGAGTAGAGGGAAAGGCAGCATTGCCCCCGCCCCTTTTCCGGGATGAATAGCTTCTTATTGGCAATCCCAAGAGTCACCCCCCCCATACCTTCCCAGGCATTTTTTTAACCTGTGTTAATCTGCATTATCATGCAGATAGGAGGGTAGATACCCAGTTTTCCCGAAAATAAGACCTAGTAGAGGTTTCGTTGAATTGCTAAATATAAGGCCTCCCCCGAAAGTAAGACGTAGCAAAGTTTTTGTTTGAAAGCATTCACACCAAACAAAACACCAGAGCATGCAGGATCGGTCAATGAATGTACCATAGATTGTTGTACATAGAAATAATGGTAGTAACAAGAAATTCTTGATAAGATTCAGTTTGTTTGGTTATGCTGGTTTGTGATGACAACTACTGTACAGTGTATAATAAATGATCATTTTTTTGTTCAACAATTAATGTGAATTCTTCTTCATGGAAAAATAAGACATCCCCTGAAAATAAGACCTAGAATATCTCTGGGAGCAAAAATTAATATAAGGCACTGTCTTATTTTCGGAGAATCACGTCAGGGACTCAGTGATTCCTAAAGAGTAATCCTAAACATTACTCAGATATTCCTAAAATGTTTTCAGAGTAATCAAATAGTTCAGCCCATAAATGTGAAAGGTTGACTTTACTATGGAAGCAGAGAAAGTGAGAGAAATATAAATTTCTTTTAAATCATATTAACTCCTCTTTCTGCAGTGATAAGTACATCAAGGAAATCCACCTGAAAAGTAAACAAACTGGTTTACAATGGCATGGATTTCAATTACCACCAGAATCTGTAGAAGAAATCCAGGTACAGTAGAATCTTACTTATCCAACATAAACGGGCCGGCAGAATGTTGGATAAGTGAATATGTTGGATAATAAGGAGGGATTACGGAAAATTAGGGTTTTGATTTTATAAATTAAGCACCAAAAATCATGTTATACAACAAATTTGACAGAAAATGTAGTTCAATACGCAGTAATGCTATGTAGTAATTACTGTATTTACGAATTTAGCACCAAAATATCACGATGTATTGAAAACATTGACTACAAAAATGCGTTGGATAATCCAGAACGTTGGATAAGCGAGTGTTGGATAAGTGAGACTCTACTGTACTTCCTTATATGATGAGGGTTTTTCATAATTCCCACAGGTCACTATGAACTCCTGGTTGTAGACTACTTTCCAGTTCTCTTCAGACATTAGGAGGAATAGGACAGAAACACTCTTCTTTCCACCTAAACTTCTCTGATCCCTAGAAACAGATGCGAAGCTTGGTAGGAAACTGTAAAAATGTCTGTACATCTGTTCACTTTCTTTTCTTCAGCAGCTGCTTGAACAATTATATTTAAAATATGTTTTAACATTTTAAACTAGCTGTTTTGATCATGTTTTAAAAAGAATATTGTTGTCTAATTCTTTTTTAAAAACCTTTTTTAGATTAATGTATTGGCTTGATCTTTTAAAATCATTTTAAGTTGCCTTGAATCCCACCTTGAGAAAAAGGTGGAATATTCAATCAGTCAGTCAATCAATCAATCAACCAATAAAACAAACGACCTGGAAGTCATTTACAGAGCTTTCTTTGTATGGCTTAAAAGTTATGTTTGGAAGAAAACAGTAATGCTATGACAAGTTGGATGCAGCCTTGTGACGCCTACTTTGAAGTGCTATTTGCAAGCATTTCACCCACTGCAATATGGTTGTTTGAGTATGACAGAGAACCCTTCTTCTAAGCATCTCAGCAATGGAGATCTGTCTGGAGATAAAAAATAATGAAAGCAAAACCAAAGCCCCATACAAGCAAAGGGGTGTCTGCTTTCTACTTGTAGATAACCTGAAGTGTTTTCTGGGTTTCAGGAGGCTAACTCAGTTTCTCAACACACAACACATAAAAATTCATCTTCAATTATTCCTTTGAAGGAGCTTCAACCATTAGTATCTTAAGTGAAGCATTTGCCTCAGTGTACATGGGGCCTTGTATATACCATATACTGCAGATAATAATAATAATAATAATAATAATAATAATAATAATTTATTTGTTTGACCAGTCATATGACCATTTCAAAGTGCAACATAAATAAAAACAAGACAAAAAGGATGGAAGGACAGGCAGCTGACCATCTGTTTGCTGACAAAATCTTATTTTCCTGATTCTTCTTTCAGGAAATGTGCTCTTTTCTTGATAGCTTTCAGGATAAAAAGGCTTACTCTAATTATGGTGGATCCACCATATACTGCAGTTAAATGCAAGTACAATTACAAACAAGATTAAAACAATATAAAACACTGGAAGTGATTAAAAAAACAAACAAACAAGCAACCCCACCACAAACTCTTTATGTTACACATATTTTCAGCCAGAGGCCTGGCTTTCTTAGCTGGTTTCCTTCCTTCCCTCCTTTCTTTATTTTCCTTGATATGTTTTTTAGTATTAAAAAAGGTAGGAGAGGTTATGCTCGCTTCGACAGCACATATACTAAAATTGGAACGATACAGAGAAAAAGGGTAGGAGAGGGAAACTCAGTCACCTAAAACAAAAGAGAAACAACTAAGCATTACAGGAGGGTACTAAAGGTTGGTTTGTTGCTGTTACAAAGAGAGTGGGAGAACGTGGCTATTGATGCCTGAGATAAAACAAGATAGATAGGACATGATGTATCCCATGAAATAGGCACTCATCCCTGAAGAGGAGAGAAAATTGTTTCAGTCAAGAATTCTGCAGATGAGGTCCAGTGCTACAGGCAAAATTTGTGTAGTGCTGATGGTGACTTTCAGCCGCTGCATTGAGGCCATTCTACATCTTCCCATGTGGTGAGCTAGTTGTGTCCATATGGTCACTTTCTAGATCTGCTTTCATTCACAATGCCATGGATTGGGCCAGCCTCAAGGGAAAAACAAATCACCCTTTTCCATTCACATACAGAAACAAATTAGACCAGTTGTTGACCCCTGATTTCAGCACTGGTGATGGGACAGCAACCGGTACAGCTGACTTGTGATGGCTTTTAAATAATTGTTTTAAGTGATTTTAGTATGTATGTATATTTATTGTTTATTTTATGTTTCGGCTTTGAATGTTTGCTGCATTTATGTTGTGCTTCACCCTGAGTCACCTTCGGGGTGAGAAGGGCAGAATATAAATGTTTTAACAGACACACACACACACACACACACACACACACATATCTTCGACTTCTTCTAAAAATAACATGTTTACTTAAGACGATGGATTGTCACCTTGACGTGGTGAGGGGGCTTGCGTGTTCCAATGAACCTGCAGGCACAACCACAGGAGTCACACACTCCCAGGAGTGGCCACAGGGAAGAATCCAGACCAAGATCCACCTGAACATCAGGAAGAACTTCCTGACTGTGAGGGCTGTTCGACAGTGGAACTCTCTCCCCCGGGCTGTGGTGGAAGCTCCTTCTTTGGAGGCTTTTAAGCAGAGGCTGGATGGCCATCTGTCGGGGGTGCTTTGAATGCGATTTCCTGCTTCTTAGCGGGGGGTTGGACTGGATGGCCCGTGTGGTCCTTTCTTACTCTACTATTCTATGATTCTAAGAACAATCCGAAGACCCAAAGACCCCAACGGTGGAGCAGACAGAGGATAACATGGTACATGTTACAATGGCTGTGAAGGCAGAAGAAGGTTGCAACAGACTGAGAAGCCACTCTCGTTGTGTTAACCACACCACTGCTGGGACCTCAATCTGTGAAGACTGTGTGTTGACCGGCCGTGCACCGACTTCCACACATAAAAAAAAAATCACGCACAGGTGTCTTCCAAGAAATGGAGGACCATCATCCTTGAACTACAAGAGATTGCCTATGTAAGTAA
The DNA here is from genome assembly GCF_035594765.1 of Anolis carolinensis. Taxonomy (NCBI): domain Eukaryota; kingdom Metazoa; phylum Chordata; class Lepidosauria; order Squamata; family Anolidae; genus Anolis; species Anolis carolinensis. The sequence continues at coordinate 2,434,804 of NW_026943829.1, read as the reverse complement.
AAAAGCACGACTGGTTTCCAAAAATGCTCTGTCTTCAGACAAAAGAGAACAGTCAGGACATTCACATTGTCCAATATCTTGCCTCTGAATCACTCCCCACCCCCTTCCAAATGGAAGGACTGGCCCCAACCACAGAGTTGCATAAAAATGTATATTCTTCCAGTCAGAAAAATATGTAACCCATTCTTATGAGCCACGACACAAAGGATTCACTATGAGATAACTTAAAGTTGCTTCACTACATCAGTGTTAACACTTGTTGTTGTTGTTGTTGTTGTTGTTGTTGTTTTTGTTGTTGTTGTTGTTGTTGTTGTGTGACTTCAACTCATTTCCAACTTAGGGCAACGTTAATAACCTTGTCACATGGCTGCTGAGGTCGCTCCACTACACAGAGGGGCATGGGGAAGCCCGCACCCCATGCCCCACACTGCCCGGCTCCAGCTAAGGGAGATCAGATGGGGGGGGGGGGAAGTGTGGAGCACGCGGCTCCCCCCCCCCCAAGGATTACAGTGGTAACACGGGAGCCTTCCTATGTTGCCATGGCAGTGGCATGCACTGGCTCTGCCCTCCTTCACCCACAGAGGCTCACTGGCATCATCTGATGGGAGTTGGTGGACTCAGTGAGTGACCTGGGCTAAACTGGTGCATGCGGCCAATTTTAGCCCTATGTGAAGTGGTCATTTGATGAATCTATCACATGGGGTTCTTTGCACAGGGGGTTGCCTTGCCTTCCTCTGAAGCTGAGAGAATGGGATTTGATTAAGTCGATCTATTGGATTTCCATTTAATGGCTGAGTGGGAATTTGAATCCTGATCCCCAGAATCATAGTCCAGTACTCGAACCACTATACTACCAGATCTTGTTAATATGTATACATAATCACAAATGTTTCATGGTTAGTTATAACGCTCAGTGTGGCTTCTCAGGACTCATTTCCAAGGTAAAAAGGTCAATTCAATGTGTCATTCAGTGTGCACCATAAATTGTGCAATGGTCAAAGATTTTTTTAGTGAACTGTGAATCCATTCATGGCAGGTGAACTTTGGTAGGAAAGTCACAGATGTACTTTCCATTGATAGCAAGGAGCCCCTGGTGGCGTAGAGGATTAAAGCCTTGTGACTTGAAGGTTGGGTTGCTGACCTGAAGGCTGCCATGTTCGAATCCCACCGAGGGAGAGCACGGATGAGCTCCCTCTATCAGCTCCAGCTCCATGTGGGGACATGAGAGAAGCCTCCCACAAGGATGGTAAAAACATAAAAACATCCAGGCTTTCCCTGGGCAACGTCCTTGCAGTCGGCCAATTGTCTCACCCCAGAGGTGACTCAGGTTGCTCCTGACACACACACACAAAATAGTAAGGTTACACTAGGCTGAAGAGAGAGGACAACTCTAGCAGCCTTGGGAGCCTCTGAACTTCTATGTGGACTTCCCAAAAAATAAAAATAAAAATCAAGGGAAGTCTCAATTAAGTCCTCTTCCTATTTTTTAAACAGTATTTATTAATGATAAATGGTGTAGGGAGGCCCTATTTAAAAGTGCCAAATACAGTTACTTTTGCCAAGAAAAAAGAGGGGTCTGGAGAGTTTGAAGATCAAGTCTTGAAAGACAGCTGGATTCCTAGGGTTTTGCTTTCACCTTTAATGTAGAGATAGACTTTGAGGCCTCCCTCTGCCTTTGTGAGTCCAAAAATGTACCCAAGGATTTCAAGATCTCTGAAGATTTATATCAGCACCAAATGGTATATGATTTTTTCCCCTTATATTTGGTGGATAGATGTCTTCTAAGGACCCCAGCCTGTCACATGGGAGGTTCTCATTTGATCTTCAAAGCTCAAGGTGGCCAAAACTGAGAAACTAAGCCCCATTAGGAGAATGGGGAACAATGGTTTCTTGTCACCTTTTGGAACTCCTGCTCTGTAGTAAAACCTTTTACAAAAGGAAATAATGTTTTATGTTTGTTTATGTCTTTGACTTCACTAGGTTTGAGCAGCAAATCCATTTGTAGAATATTTCCCAACGTCTTAACACCAAGGAATGATTTAAAGCTTATAGCCCCCATGTGGAGACTGCCAAAATGATTTTCGGCAGCATTGTTTGAATTCTAATTTTACCCTACTGCCCTTCCCTCTATATAGCTGAACCTTCAGAGTGATCTAGCTCTTCTGTTACCTTGACAACATCCTTTAGCATCCAAGGCCTTTGCAGTCTACTTTTAGGAGAACTCGCTCTGTTCAAAGAAGGGCCTTCTAAATACATACTTGGGATGACTTGTTCACCCTTTAACTTTCCTCCAGTTATAGTCAGGTCTATTGACTTGATCCAACATCTAAACTTACAATTTGAAATGCTGAAATGTGAGAGCTGTGATATAGCATGTCAACAGACACAACATTCTGTATAATTTAAGATCTTGCAGTTAATTTTTTAAAAATCTTCTTTTAAAAAGAAATGTGCTCTGGCCCAAATCCAGATCTGAATGTCATGCTTACAGCCCAATGATGAGTTTGTATTTCAGTGTTCCCAATGCTCAAATTTCAGTGTTGGCCCAATGTTCAAGTTTCAAAAAGTGATCTCAAGCTCCCACGTGTATATTTAACATGGTGTGTAGCTTGATCTCATTGTCAATTCCCGTTGCCTAAGGACTTCAATTTTTTTCTAGCTTCTTCCCGTCCTAGGCATTCCTCCATTGTTTCTGCCCACGTATGCAGAAAGAAGAGCTGCCTTTTTACTGCCTTTTCTATAAGAATATTGCATGTCCAGGCCAAGCATTAATTCAATAATTACAAGAGTTATTTTTTTTTAGTGCACTAGCCATACTGGGTTTTGGGGCTGGAATTCTTTTTAAATCTTTTTTTAATTGTACTTCTATTCAATTCTTCTAAAATTTTTATATAAGTAGTGTTTTAACTGTAACTTGGTTTGGGCCGCCTTGGGAGATTCCCTGGGGTATTGTTGCCCTGTAAGTCTTTTAACCACTGAAAGGTAGAGAGAAGTCAAAACTTGTATTCAAAAGTTAATTTCCAAAATGTAGACAAAGCACATCTGAAAAATGGAAAGATTGCTGTAAAATAAAATTATACTGGTGGATAACCTTTTCCTAAAAGGAAACTATAGCTGGAAATAATCAGCTCAGTTAAGAAAGTTGGACAGTGAAAAAAGTTGACATGAAGTAAAACAATTTGTTTGAAATGTGGTGCTGGAGGAGAGTTCTCCAGATACCACAGAGTGCCAAAAGTACAAATACAGTAGAGTCTCACTTATCCAACATTCGCTTATTCAACGTTCTGGATTATCCAACACATTTTTGTAGTCAATGTTTTCAATACATCATAATATTTTGGTGCTAAATTTGTAAATACAGTAATTACTACATAGCATTACTGCATATTGAACTACTTTTTCTGTCAAATTTGTTGTATAACATGATGTTTTGGTGCTTAATTTGTAAAATCATAACCTAATTTTATGTTTAATAGGCTTCTCCTTAATCTCTCCTTATTATCCAACATATTTACTTATCCAACGTTCTGCCGGCCCGTTTATGTTGGATAAGTGAGACTCTACTGTAAATGAGTTCTTAGAACATAATAAGATGATACAACATATTAACATATTGAACCAGTTCTGGACAGGGTTACACTCCCTTGAAAGACTGAGTTTGCAGCTTGGGAGTGCTCCTGGATCTGTCTCTCCAAACGTCAATCCAGGTAAATGTGATAGCCATGAGTGCTTACTATCAATTTTGGATGATACTCCAACTGCACCCCTTCGTAGAGTTGGAGGACCTAAAGATGATAGCACATGCACTGGTCACCTCCAGGTTGGACTTCTGCAATGTGCTGTACATTGGAATATCTCTGTACCAAGTTCAGAACCCCAATTAGCTTAAAGCATGGAAGCCAGACTGGTTATAGGAACATCTAGGAGTGAGCAAATTACACCCATAATAAAGTCACCCCACTGGTTGCCAGTTAGTTTCTGGGCAAAGTACAAAGTGTTGGTTTTGACCTTTAAAGTCCTACATGGTTTGTGTCCAGGTTACCTAGAGTATTGCCTTCTCCTGCACAAGCTACCCTTAAGGACCTTGAGGTCTTCTGGCAGACGCTTACTCAAACCAGCTAGAACCCAACTGGTGACTGTTACCCAGAGGACCTTTTCATTGGCCACTCCATGATTGTGGAATGACCTGCTGGAAGAGATCCAACAGCTAAATGAATTGTTGGAATTCAAAACACAATTGGAAACCCATTTCTTCTGGCAGGCCTACACAGTCAAATTTCAATCATGAGTTTTGATTTACATTCTATGGCTACTATATGTCCATTTTGTTTGGTGCATGTTTTATATATATATATATATATATATATATATATATATATATATATATATATGTGTGTGTGTGTGTGTGTGTTTTTATCTATGTAATTTACTCTCTCTCTCTCTCTCTCTCTCTCTCTCTCTCTATATATATATATATATATAATGTTTATATGTTTGTGACTTTGCTATATTGTATCTCGAGCCATCAAGAGAGGCAGGTAATAAAGATATTGATTATTATTATTATTTTATTATTGTATGTCACAGCAAACAAGATAGATATGCTGGATTTCGTTTCACAAAATCACAAGTCGAACACTTCCCAAGTGTCTAGGACTGTGTGATGTATTTTCGGATGATGCATGCAGATCCCAGTTGGGTGGCCTTTTGCAGTTGGCAGATCGTAATTTTGTCAATGTCTATTGTTTCCAAATGCCGGCTGAGATCTTTTGGCATGGCACCCAATGTGCCGATCACCACTGGAACCACCTGCACTGGTTTCTGCCAGAGTCTTTGAAGTTCAATCTTGAGGTCCTGATAGCGGCTGAGTTTTTCCTGTTGTTTTTCGTCAATGTGACTGTCACCTGGGATGGCAATATCAATGATCCAAACCTTTTTCTTTTCCACAACTGTGATGTCTGGTGTGTTGTGTTCCAGAACTTTGTCAGTCTGGATTCGGAAGTCCCACAGTATCTTTGCATGCTCATTTTCCAATACTTTTGCAGGTTTGTGATCCCACCAGTTCTTTGCTGCTGGGAGGTGGTACTTGAGGCATAAGTTCCAATGAATCATTTGGGCCACATAGTTGTGCCTCTGTTTGTAGTCTGTCTGTGCGATTTTCTTACAGCAGCTGAGGATACGATCAATGGTTTTGTTGGTTTCCTTGCACAGTCTGCATTTTGGGTCATCAGCTGATTTTTCGATCTTGGCCTTAACTGCATTTGTTCTGATGGCTTGCTCCTGGGCTGCAAGGATCAGGCCTTCTGTCTCCTTCTTCAGGGTCCCATCATCATCATCATCATCATCATCATCATCATCATCATCATCATCATTCTTATTATTATCATCCAACCCATTCTACTGTTAGATGGATTTGTACCATAATTGCCCTATGAAGAACAGCTTAGGCAGCTTGATGTGCTTAGCCTGGAGAAGGGAAGGTTAAAAGGTGACTTGGTAGTTTTGCTTAAATATTTGGAAGATAGAGCCAATTTCTGCTGCTCTGGAGACTAAGACACAGCAATGGATTCAAATAGCAGAACAAGAGATTCCACCTTAGGAAAAATTTTCTGATTGTAAGAGCTGTTCAACAATGGAATATGGTGTCTCAGAGTTCTGGAGATTTTTAAGCAGAAGTCAGGTGGTTATCAGTTGAGGTATTTTGATCCCGGCATGGCAATGGGTTGGACTGGATGACCCTTGTAGCCTCCTCCAACTGCATGATTATGATTTATTGGAAAACGTGAAAATGCTCAATAAAATGGAAAGCAGTAAGAGGGAAAAACCCTATTACAGGCAGATTCAGTTAAGGAATCTAAGTCCCTAAGTCTGAAAGAGCTGTCTATAGCCATTGATGACAAGGGCTCTTAGCAATGTCCCGTTCATAAGGCCTCCACAAGTTAGAACCAACCAACTTGGCCACAACAACAAAGGTAAGGCCCTGCGGTTATGAGTGCCTCGGGTTCTCTTCTGCTTCTGGAAACATTCATTAATAATGTGCAAAAATACAAAAAAACCCACCAAGAATACCTACAATTGTGTCCAACCTTGTTTCCAGTAACTGATGAAAGACCTTTCCTTCCCAACTGTGACTGCTCTGGCCTCCAAGGGAGAAAACAGCAACTAGTATTTGCTGGAATTGATCACATACACACACCAACTGCCATTCCATTTTCCTTGTGTTTTATAACTTTTTAGATTGTACGCCAGAGGGCAGGGAACCCTAAATTAATAATTTGTAAGCTGCCATAGGAGCCTTTTTGGCTGAAAAGCAAGGCCTAAATGTTCTAAGTAAATTGTATAAATAAAATATTGGCTTATAAACATTGACCAACCATATAGTATTCCATATATTCACTTGTATTGGGATTAGATTTACTTGGCTTTCCATATGTTTTTGCACTACAACTTTCAGTAACTCATATAAGTAAAGCCAGCAGTGTGAGTACTGGGAACTGCAATTCCATCTATATACAGTAGAGTCTCACTTATCAAAGCCTCGCTTATCCAAGCTTCTGGATAATCCAGGCCATTTTTGTAGTCAATGTTTTCAATATATCATGATATTTTGGTGCTAAATTCGTAAATACAGTAATTACAACATAAAATTACTGCATATTGAACTACTTTTTCTGTCAAATTTGTTGTATAACATGATGTTTTGGTGCTTAATTTGTAAAATCATAACCTAATTTGATGTTTAATAGGCTTTTCCTTAATCCCTCCTTATTATCCAAGATATTCGCTTATCCACGCTTTTGCCGGCCCGTTTAGCTTGGATAAGTGAGACTCTACTGTATATAAAAGAGTGATGGAATCCTGGCGACCGCCAAAACAACAAAACTAAACACCCCACAACCTCAAAAATTGACAACACAACCCATCATCCATGCCTCTAGGTTGATACAACAAAAATAAAAGAAAAATAAAGTCCTAATTAGAGGGAGAGGAATTAGAGGCCTAGGACAAAACAACAAAACTACACATCCCAGAAACACTAAACTTGGCAGCACAACCCCTCATCCATGCCTCTACATTCATACAACAAAAGAAAAGAAAAATAAAGTCCTAATTAGAGGGAGAGCAATAATTGTTTTTATCCAATTGCTGCCAGTTAGAAGGCTAAGCTCCACCCACTTGGTCTCCTACCAACCAACTCACCCATGGGACAGGCAGAGTTAGGCCTCACTAAGGCCTCTTCCACACTGCCTATAAAATACAAATTATCAGATTTTAACTGGATTAGATGGCAGTGTAGACTCAAGGCCCTTCCACACAGCTATATAACCCATTTATAATCTTATATTATCTACTTTAACTGGATTATCTGGACTCCACATCTTTACCCTTTACCTTAATTTACCCAATTCCTCCATACTTTATTTCCCATACCACCATACTTCGCCACAGCAACGCGTGGCCGGGCACAGCTAGTAACATGTAAAAAGGCCATGCAATTCGCTCCGGTGATTTATGTAGTGATACATATCGTAACACACACTAATACATGTTTGGCATGTATTAGTTCTAACAATTCTAACAAATGGCTTAGAATTGAATTTTTAACAATGTGCCAGTATCAATAATTTAACAGGAGGTGATGACATACAGTACATATATATAGGAAGAGCCCTTGGATTCAGCCACATTTGTGTATTGTTGTAGCACAATATAAGCCCCTGAAAGTCACTGTGAGGGGCACCAATGGAAGATAACTCAGAAATGAATAATTGGAAACAAGATTTTATAGCCTTGGTTCCTTGCTCATTAAACTGAACAATTAGCTCTAAGAAAGTCTATATATTGAACTTGGCTATATTATTTGGGTGGCTACATTAATTAGGCAGAGGATTAGACGTGCTTCATTGCAATATCACACAGGATTAAACATTATGTGAGTTAATCACTGTGCAATACAATTATGTTACAATTAGAAAGTAATTTTTCTCCTGAACTCATCTATAAGATTAACACCACAAAAATGGAAATCTGTGCTTACTGCAAACAGAAAGAGATAATGACACTTTTTAATAAGATCATTGGAAACTCGAGTCCTTTTTTCAAAATGGATATTTCTGTCATTATTTGGTCTACTTTAAAATACTTTATTTTTATTTGCTGTCTCAGTCAGCATTTTGCTTACCCCTCCTGCTGTCCTAAGAAGCTTAGATATTAAATCCTCAACATTCCTGCCCCCTCTTAGAAAATAAAACCATAAAAAGTTAAACCTATTCTGTTTTCAAATTCAGATTTACAGGAATTTATTCTTGCGGTTGCACGTATTCTTGCATACGCCAGACCAGATCATGTTTGAGATTAACTGCCAGTATCAGCAAAAGACAGATGATTAGATAATGTAGATTTCAAGTCACAATACTTCACAAGTCAGTGAAATTTCAGCCTGCTACTCTGTTCAGCAAAGGCATCATGATTCACAGAGCCAAGGTCTTGTCATGATCTACTCAAATCCCAGAGGTAAAGTTATGCCAGAATTGGACTCGGTTTTCTATTGTCTCTTATGCTCTTCTCCTTCCCTTAAAACTTGACCTTGCTGAGGAGAGGAGAGTTGAAATTTCAGCTGTAGGCTGTTGTAATGGCTACAAAAATGGCACAAGCAGCACCGTGGGACTAGACATAAACATTGGCTGAAAACAGGGTAAGGGCAGGCACAAACTTGGTGGGAATAGTTATAAAGCCCAAAACTTTATTGGCTAAAAGTATGAAAGTTTGGCACAGATCAAGATATCACACAATTCTCAAGCCTGATTGTACGTGGCAGTCATAGAATCACACATGGGTAAAGGTCTCTTCCTGGCTCTTCTATCATCTGGAAATAAAGCAGTCCTGGCAGTTGCCAGGAGTTGGCATCATAAAGTGCTTTAGGAGATCCCTGAAAAGAAAATGATGAGCACAAAAGTCCAGGCTCCCTGCAAAATTCGACCTATGATAAACATGTACAAGATAACCATGCACCAAACTGTAATACACAAGCAAGCATTTAAGTGCTGAGAAGGAAGTAGAAGCCTGGAGACACTCAAGCTTTCCAGGTGGAGCACAGTGAAACCAGTCAACAAATGGCTGGATGATTGGTGACATCCAACAACCCCCTCCCCAAAGGTGCAGAGACATTTTTAGGTAGTTGAACTACCCCAGAAAGGCAGTGGCTTCCTGCAGCTCTTTGCTCCGCAGCAGTGTAAACTCATTCCCTAGGGCAATGATGGGCAACCTTTTGCACTTGGTGTGTCAAAATTCACCAAAAAAAAAACAACCTAGCATGACTTGGGTGGTGTGTCACTTCGAGAAAAACCCATAATTTTGCAATATGTGTAGTTTAAATAACAAAAATATATAATTGTAATATATAACTGTATTCAATAAATCAAAAACTATTTACTACCATTATTTTCATGTACAACAATCTATGGTACCTCTTGCAGTTTCCACACTGATTTCTCTCTATTCTAGTTTCAATGTAGTCATGAATAATGAATAATATAATAATATAATAATAATAATAATATGATAATATACTACAATAATAATATAATAATAATAATAATAATAATAATAATAATAATAATAGAATGATATAATAATAATCTATATATATATCTATATATAAATGTAATGTGCATAATCCCATGGAGTAAACAACAAAACCACTGGACCAAATCACACCAAATTTGGCCACAAAAGACATAGTCATCCAATCAATCTGCATGCAGCAGCGTGTCAGCAAAAATGGCTAGGCGTGTCAGTGCTGACACTCGTGTCATAGGTTGGCCATCACTGCCCTAGGGCACTGCTCCTTAAACTATGGGTCACAAAAAATTGGCAACAGTAAAAAATACTTAACATCATTTATGACCAGCAGAAAATACTGGAAAGGTTTGGTGGGCATTACCCTTGAGTTTTGGAGTTGTAGTTCACCTACCTTGTGGACTCAAACAATGATGGATCTGGACCAAACTTGGCACAGATATGCAATGTGCCCAAATTTGAACACTGGTGGAGTTTTGGAAAATACACCTTGACATTTGGAAGTTGTAGTTGCTGGGATTTATAGTTCACCTACAATCAAAGAGCCCCTTGGATCCCACCAACTATAGAATTAGACAAATTGGGCTTTTGGCGGGAGGATTTGTCATCTGTTTCCAAAAAAGAAGAGGACAGGCGAAGAGATCTTCAGCCTTCTCTGCCAAAGGGGTTCCTAAGACCATCAGAAATATATGTTTTCTGATGGTCTTTGGCAACCCCTCTGATACTCCCCATTGCCAAAATTCCAAAATGTATTCATAGTTAGGATGAAAATATTTCTTATTAAACCAAAGCATTTGCATGTCAGAGAAAACAAAATGCATATATCCAGTCATCCAGGCAGCAAACTTTGAGTGCTCGGCATTTTAAAATTTAAATCTGAATCCTGTCCCATGCATTTGGTTCAGAAATGGGGCTACCATTCTTTCTTTTCTCCTCCCCATAGGTTCCTCTTCTTTCATAGCTACTAAAATGTAGTCCTTTCAATAGTGTGAATTGCTGCACCTATTACATTTGATGATAGCAGATGATTGATATTTTTGTTCCTATTTCTTTTTTAAGAATTAATCAAAAATCACCAGTATCTTCATTACTTGTTTTATTGTTCTTCTGATTTTGCGTAATGTAGTGTATATTATCATTTATTGTATTGTTCAATGTGTTATGATTTGTTGTTCTATTTATATTTTGTTATATTGTATTGTTCTGGGCATGGCCCCATGTAAGTCGCCCCGAGTCCCCGTTGGGGAGATGGTGGTGGGGTATAAATAAAGTTGTTTATTATTATTATTATTATTATTATTATTATTATTATTATTATTATTATTATTACTATGATAAAAGAAGTAAAAAGATAGCACATATAAAAAGCCTGTGAAATTTCTTCAAATAGAGAACTATCCTTTGTAAAGTAGGACATATGGCTAATCTAGGAAATGGAATACAGTGGGGCCTTGATATCTGCTGAAATTTGGCCCAGGACACACACACACACACACTGTGGATACCAACTTGTGCCAAGATATACAGTGGTGTAGTAAAATGTCCTTTATATAAGCTTTGCTTTTTCGGATGGTTTTGTAAAATATTCTGTAATATTTTAAGTCATGCATGGTTGAATCCATAGCACTGGTGGAACAATAGCAGCAGACCGAATGGGAGAGCCATTTCGTTTCCAAATTCTTCCAACATGTCGTCACATCATTCTGGTGCATATGCATACTAGGCCTAGTGAATTCAGTAGGGAGTGCACATAGTTTTGATAATGAAGCCATGTTTAAAAGAAGTGTTATTTCCCTTCTTGGATTTATCACATCTTCAGCTTGACACGACTCCATCCTAAGGAACTCTGAGATGTATGGTTTAAGTGAGTTACTTGGAACTCTTTGCTGTAGACAATTCTATTGAAACTCCTTTCAGTTCCCATGGAACTTTGGTTTAATCCTCAACCTATTTCTTGGGAAATATAGTTCAGGAGAGGGCATTGGTTGTCTCTAACAGAGAATTCTACGTACTTCTCTATATACCCATTTTGAAGTTAAATAATTGAAGAGAACTCTTGGATTTGAGCACATGCAGACGGTGCACCACACTTGGACATCTTCTGATCTAGGATGACCAAACAAATCTGAGGAATCTCCATAAGTGTGTCCTCTGATCAACCAAAATGCAGAAGGGGACACTGAGGACAATAATCTTCTCAAGGCCTCATAGTAGCCATGAGCCAATCTTCATAGACTGAACTGAAATTTTGGCTCTTTCAGAAGTATGTTTTGAGTCCAGCCAGCGTGTCTAATCTGTGCCTTCTTTTGAAATGAAATACGTTCTGCAAGTTTCTTCTATTGTTTGTATTGGATGCTATGCCTAATTATAGTTTCATGCTTAAGCAATGATTGCTGTCAAAACAAACAGGGTGAAATTTTAAAATAATTATCTTTTCCACAAACAAAATTTCAAGTGGGACCATTTCTGGGGAAAAAGAAACAGTTCAGCTACCAAATTCCTTATTTAGTCCTCAGACTACCCAGTTCGGGTGAGGGTTCTGAATTAAATATTAACACTGAGAATAAAGCAGCACTGTTACACTTCTACGAAAAAGTGAGCAGGTTCTCTAAGTCCCAATAGTTTGAAGGAAAAGCTTTGTTCAAACAATCTAAAGCATGATGCCTTCAGGCAGCATGTTGTGAGTCATGAGCCAGTGTTGACCATAGCTAGAAATGGCAGTGAACAGGGCTTTCCTTCCTCTGTCTTCCAGATAAGATATACACAAATAACATTCCCTCTTTCTTTCTGTCAAATAGCCATAAACACATGGAGCCTCACTTCTTGTTCTCACCACAAACCATTCCTTTACAACAAATTGAATCAGAAGAGTAAGGAGATAATAGCAACAGTTGAGGTAAGGGAGAAATAAGAGTTGCACAACTCAAAGACAGTGCTAGCATTGAACAAAAGAGAACATCTCGAGTCATTGTGAGGGAAGTGAATGGGCATTTCATAAATGAGGGCCAATTAAGGTGTTAGAAGTTCACAGAAATAACTATTTTCCAAAGAACTATACAGCCTTAAATATATATGTAGTTGGTTCTGACGCCTTAAAAGGTATGAAGCAGGACTAAAGTGTCAAATGCTTAGCTTGCTTTGAGTATTCTTGTGCTTTGATCCAATGCTTGACTTGGCTGACCTGACCAGTGACCTATTTTGGGTGAAAGACAGGGAGAATGTTGTTCTGTTGTTCTCCTGGATCTCTAGCAACTTCAATGGACTATTGTATCTCACTCAACTGTTGCCATCAGTTGAGAGTAGGAGGTATTGTTACAGTGGTTCTGTTCCACCGTAGAGGGCGAGTTCAAGAAAGTTGCATTGCAAGTTCAACTCCACAGCCATTTGGCTCATTGGTTATTTAATGTAGAATTAGTGCTGTTTGCTATCACTTCAACTGCCATAAAAAGGTAAAGTTTCCCCTGACATTAAGTCCAGTCATGACTGGACTTAGGGGGTTGGTGCTCATCTCCATTTCTAAGCCAAAGAGCCGGCGTTGTCCGTAGACACCTCTAAGGTCATGTGGGCGGCATGACTGCATGGAGCGCCGTTACCTTCCCACCGGAGCGGTAACTATTGATCTACTCACAATGGCATGTTTTCGAACTGCTAGGTTGGCAGGAGCTCGAGCTAACCTGGGACCTTTTGGTCTCCAGCTCAGTGCTATAACGCACTTCGCCACCGGGGCTCAATATTGCCATAGCTCAATATTATAGAATCATAGGAGTTGTAGTCTTAGAAGGTCTTTAGTCTTCTCTACCAAAGAGGGCTGGTGCCTCACCAAACTATACATACCAGGATTCCATAGCATTGAGCCTTGCCAGTTAAAGTGGTCTCAGAGTACAGTGTAGATGCACCCATTTTAATTAATTAATTAAAATTTATTTGTACCCTGCTCCCTCTCCCCGCAGGGACTCAGAGCGGCTCACAACAATATAAAACCACAGAATACATAATAAAACAAATAAATATTTCAAATTAAATACACAACCAACGGTAGCCAATTACAAAAAAATTATCAACGATAATAGACAAGGACATTGTACATGAAATAAGATAAAATACATAATAAATACGTAATACTTACACTGTGTTGCCCTTAAAAACCTCCCAACCACTATCCTATTTGAACCCATTTAAGATTTATCATTGTGTTCTTCCATTCAATGCTCGATGTTAAACCTTTTAGCCGTTTTCAAAGGCCTGATTCCATAACCAAGTTTTATTTATTTATTTGTTTGTTTGTTTGTTTGCAGTATTTATATTCCGCCCTGAAGAGGACTCACGACAGATTACAATGAACATATATGGCAAACATTCAATGCCATCAGACAAACAACATACTGTATAGACACACACAGGGGCATTTAACATTTCCAGCTTCACAATTCTGGCCACAGGGGGAGCTGTTGCTTCACCGTCTACTAGTGACTGTACTTCCTCATTCTTTTCTGGCATGTTACTGGCAGTTTTATGGTGTTGTAAATTAGTTAAATTAACCTCCTGCATAAAGCGTACCTAAATTTCCTACTTGACAGATGCAACTGTCTTTCAGGCTGCATAGATCAACAGCAAGCCGGGCTATTTAATGGTCGGGGGCTTTACCCGACCTGGGCTTCGAACTCATGACCTCTTGGTCAGAAGTGATTTATTGCAGCTGGTTACTAGCCAGCTGTGCCACAGCCCGGCCACAGCCCTGTTTTCAGCTCTTTCCTGAAGGTTAATAGTGTGGGGGCCTGTCTAATCTCTCTGAAGAGGGTGTTCGAGAGCCATGGGGCCACTACTGAGAAGGCCCTCTCTCTTGTTCTCACCAACCATGCTTCCCCTTCAGAAAATCCTAGAATAAGCATTCCCTTCATGACCATTACCTTCACTGCAGCCAGCCCCCCTCCCCCCATCTTCTCAAACAAGACTGAAATTCAACTCCCCTGTTGGTTTATCAATATCTCATCATGTAGCTGGGTGGCTTACTTTCAATAAACTCGGTAAGATAACATCAATAGAAATAACACAAGTTCCAGTATATCCGTTATCCAAATAAGTACAGTATTACTTTTTAGAACCAACTGACACTTTAAAGTCAGTTCTTCATTTACAGAACAAAGTTTACAACAGAAAGACCTTGATCAGTTCCTCATTTAAAAGTCTTATGAAAGCTGATGAAGACCTTTCTTTTTTGAAAGCTATTCAATATGTAGCTTTAAGCAGGCTGATTGAATATGTTTCTTGCCTTTTGACTATTTTAAATATTTTGATTCCTCCAGTAGGTTTATCATCTGTCATTGCTTTATGGTTTAATATCAGTGAGCTTTGTTTTAAACGATAAGCGTATTTTTAATTTCATTTATTATTAAATGTATGATTTCTAATTTTAGCAGCTTTGAGCCTCCTTCCCCACAATGGAGAAAGGCCGAGTATCATTGTTTTAAAATAAAGAAGTTAAAATAAAATGCGGATTCCAATAACTACCTTTGAAAGATATTTCTATTATGAATGTAACCTTTCTTCTAACCTTGAGATCTTCTCAGTTGTTTTCACATAAAAAGGAAGCTAGATTATGTATTAATGAAAAAAACTAGAGATTTGCCTTTCCAGTTGCTGGTTTCAGGTACCAAATGGAACAATTTATATTGTGCCCAAGGCATTTTCAAGTCAGAGAGTAGCAGAAACACACAATGAGTTCCCTCAAGCATTAAAAATATCACCTTAACTTAGTAGAGGTAGTCTTGTCCTCTTTCATATATTCACAGAACTGGGGAAAATTTAATCGTGAAGAAATCTTTATCTGTTGATCTTAACTATGACCTCATCAGATGGGCAATATTGCCCATCCTATGACACTTTCACTTCACTTGAGGAATGGAGTCCACCAGCTCTCATCACATTATGTCGATCTACTTCTGGTGAGGCTCTGTGCCCCAAGTGAAGTGGAACTGTTGCAGAAGGCAGCGGCGGCAACATGGGTGACTTCCCCACCGGGCCTTGCCAGATTCCACACAATGCATGTCAAATGCCAGCCAGCCTTAATGTGATGGGTTCCAGCCCTCCACAATTCTGTGTTCAACTTTTGTGTATGTATTTATTCACCAATTCTATTAAACTGTTCTCTCTAGAAATTTCTCGGTCCTCCAGGACAACTCTATGGTCAACATCCACTAAGTCTCCACAGAGATTTAAACAGAGAACTCCCTAGGATTTTCTGTGTCATCCAATGAAATTCAATGGTCAGATTTCAGCAGTCATGCTGGAGGACCTAAAGGCACTTATGACCTTATCACATGGGGCTTTTTTAGCATTCTAGGATGAGCATGTTGCCCATCACATGACGTTGCTGGACTTCTGGTGGAGGCCCCACCCTCAACTGGAGTGAAAGCATACTATGACGCTTCCCTCACAGCATGGGAGCCAGTACAGATCCTCACTGCTTCGGAAATGCTTCCCACATGTGATGAGGGAAGCATTGCCGTGACAGGGTGACAGGGTCACCCTTTATCCCTGTTGTTTGGCCACAGAAGTTGGCGAAATGGCACTGAGGGAGCAAGTCCCCCGTGTGATGTCACCAGAGAGGTGTTCTCTCACATAAAGCAATTAGCAATTTTTTGCATTTTCTCACTGTTATGGTTGTCTGTGCCCCTAGCCCCAGCAAATATGGAGGGCTAATTATAACGCCAAACTCCAATAGGGGCTGGGCTGTGGCACAGGCTGGTGAGCAGCCTGCTGCAATAAATCACTCTGACCATGAGGTCATAAGTTTGAGGCCAGCCCGTGGCGGGGTGAGCACCCGTCAATTAAAAATAAAAAAATAAAAAATAGCCCCTGCTCGTTGCTGACCTAGTAACCCGAAAGAAAGTTGCATCTATCAACTAGGAAATAAGGTACCACTTATAAAGTGGGGAGGCAAATTTAACTAATTTATGATGTTGGAATGAGGAAGTGCCATCACAATGGATGATGAAGCAGCTGCTCCCCCCTGTGGCCAGAATCGAACATCCCCTCAGGAGAAGGTTAAATAGCCTCTGCATCTGTCTCTGTCCTGTCCTATGTATATAGCATTGAATGTTTGCCTTATATGTATACAATGTGATGTGCCCTGAGTCCCCTTCGGGGTGAGAAGGGCGGAATATAAATACTGTAAATAAAATAATAAATAAATAATAGGGCTAAGTAGCAGTTGTATGTCAGCCTGTTCAGCCTGTGATTGTGCCTGATGCTCATGATAGGAATGATGATCAGGATGATGTTCATGATGGGAATGATGTGCATGTTGATATGCATGGTCTTGATGATGGTCTTGATGATGGGCTCGGGCCGGAGTTAAGTTCAGAAGAGAGGCCTGAGCAAAGTTGCATTTCTGGGAAAGACCTTTCACTGATTTTCCCAGAGCAGCAGCCTGAAAATGATGCTGAAATTGCTTTACCAGGTGCTGAGGGAGATGATAGTGAAACCTTGGACAGAAAACAAAGTTTTAGTTAACAGAGGCAGAACTGTCAGAATCTCAGGCGTTCTCCTTGTTTACAGCAAAGGAAAGATAACAACCTGTTATCTAAGTGGGAGAGTGAGAAATAATGCTTTCCTGTTAGTTTTGGGCCTTTCGAAAGACTTTATAATGATTCATGGGAGACTAGTGACTCACTAGAGTCAATGTCTTTGATTCATGCTGGTTTCATTTTCAAGTGCTCCATGTTCCATGTATCATGCTGTTGGCAAGTTTAAGCTTTTTGCCAAGAGTTTCTGCTGTTTTGGTTTCTTGTTTTCATGTGCCTTGCTTCATGAATTTCTATGTACTAATGGACCTGGTTTTCTTCTGAAGTTTATGGATTATCTTAAATTTTGGATTTATTTTTTTTTACTATTTTATTGCTTTGTCTCTATATATTCTACAATAAACTGCTTGCTGATTTTACCAAGCTGATGTGGTGTTTCAAGTCACAGGGGGTCCTGCTCTGGAGTTTGACAGTAGCCATGAAACAATTTATGAGCATGCCAGACAACATTAGAAAAGGTTAGGTTATCTTAACCTTTTTTAAAATAAACATTTTATTGTTTTACCCCACTCCCACCCTCTGACCTTTCCCCTTGGACATAATCTTTGTACAGTAAACTACAGAAATTACTTTTGAAATATCTGTCATAATCTCAATTTTGCCACTCCACATCTTAATACATTCTCCAAGCAATTCCTAACTGAATCCCACATACTCTTAATTATTATAATATTTTCTATTTCATTTATATTGTTCAATTTACAATTTGTTATTTCCACATTTAACATATTAACTATATAATTATACCAATTTGTCAGAGTCAATTTTGTTTTATCTTTCCAACCCTTCACTAAAACAATTTGTGCACACGCTATTAATTTGTCTACCACTATTTCCTTTCGTACATTATAAACTCCTGGTATCCTAGCATGTAATACATTTCTGTTGGCTATTATTATTTGAAGATTTAACATTTTATTACTTTCTCCTTTAATCATTCTCCGGTATGCCTATACTCAATCACATTCCCATATCATGTGATTAAACACAACTCTTTGTTTACAATCATGCCAACACCTGTCATTTACTCTGGTATAAAACATGAAAGTTGTGCAGGAGTCCTATTTCATTTTTGTAGCATTTTCCTTCTTACTTCCGTTAGTACATTATATTTTTTTCTTTTGCTATATTATTTATTTTCTTTTGGGTGTCTTCCCTCTCAATTTTCATGCCCATTCCCTACATTTGAAGTATTTCCTCTATTATTTCTTCTTTTGCCATTATAATTTGTTCATACAAGTCTCCTCCCACCTTTTTCTCATCTCTCAGACATTTCCTTATCACTTTCTCAAATGGACTGTTTTGTTCCCTGATTCTCTCCCTCCACCTATAAACATTTTGTCTTATAGTCCAACTTTGGATCTAGTTTCCTGCTCCTATTGAGTTCTGAATTTCTTTTTGCTCTACAAGATTTCCATCTTCTGTATACAAGTCCTCAACTAATCTTTTTCCTCTACTTTTGATTAATCTCAGTGCTCTACCTAAATTTACATCATTGTTGTGATTAATCTGCCATATTGTTGCCAACTTATTGTCTGGACTTAATTTATTCTTTCTTTTTTCCACACTCTTATTGTTCCTTTAAACGATCCCTTACATTCCATTTCCTCTCTCCTATTCCATTCCTTACATATTATTTATAATATTATTTATTATTTTCTCCATATTTTCCTATTTTTCTTAGTATTTCTAACAATCTTTAAATTTGAAACACATCACAGTATGCTTCTAAACTTGGTATTCCCCAGTCTCCTCCTTCCTCTTTTGAATTTAACAATTAATTTCTTATTCTGGACCTTTTTTCTCCAACTGCCTATTTCTTAATTCTTCTATCTCATATCTTTATCATCCCTATTTCTACTGTATTTGGTAGTGTTTGGAATTGATATAGCAATTTCGGCATTATAAACATTTTAAGGCCCTTATTTTATCCACTCTTTCCTTATCTTAATGGAAACCTTGAAGGCAATGTCCCATAGATTAATATATTTACATTCGCAGAGGTACTCACCCACACCCACAATGTTCTTGTGTAGTCACTTCTGTAGCCAATACAGCACATGCATACTTCACTACACACACTCCAGGCGCACACACAATAGGGATGTATCAGACTAAGGGAAACCCAGACTTTTCACAAGTACGAAGAAATATCTATCTAGGAACCAGCCAACCCTCAAGGCAGCTCAATGAGGCATAAGCATGCTCAGTGGCCGGAGAATCCTGTCTGACCTTGGGGAAAAGGAATTCAAAACCTGGTGTTGGGAGGATTGTAATACAGTATGAGTATTGTGAAGGAGGGCAACTGTTGCATATCTATAAAATAGATGTGTTGTACTGGCACTGTGAAACATTATCTAATTAGACAATTTTGAATGGGGAAAATATGCAAGCTAGTCAAAAAGGTTAGAATAAATGGGACTAGGATTCCAAGAATGCCCCCAGAATACAGCTGACAGCATTAGCATGCTGTTGAAGATTATGGGAATTGCAACCCAGAAAGCAATATTTGTAAGTAACTAGGGAGATGCACAGACAGTTGTCTAATACTCACTGTAAAAAAAACAAAAAACAACAACACAATTCTCACAAGTCGATATGAATCATAAACCAGGGCACTAGTGCCCCCATAAGAATGACAGAGAGATTTCCAGCCTCTACTCCTTCATCATGTGAATTTCTTTTTTTAAAAATTATTATTATTTTAGAAAATATAACAGACAATCATGAAAGCGAAAAAAAGAAGTAAAATAAAATAGACACATACAAAAAAAGAAAAAAAAAATACAGAAAGATATAAAGGTTTACACTGTAGTGTACAGCCAGCATTCGTTAAACTAATGGATATTCACAGAGTGGCTGTACCGTTGTTATACCGTAACTTATCCTTGTCCCCCTAACCCCTCACCCGTGAACCCAACCTCCTAGACCTCTGATACCCCTCAGTAAGTATCACGTAACTAACCATCAACTACCCATGTATCTACTTTCGCTAAATCCCCTTTATGGCAGTTATCAAATTTACCTTTGTCTTCTTTTCCAGATACCCAAGTGCCAGCCTCCATTTGTTTACAATATCCTCATTATTTCCTCCTCTATTACCATTTGTCAGCTTGGCCATTTGGATATATTCCCCCAGTTTATCTCTCCAGTCTTTAATACCTAGCTCTTCTTCCCCCTTCCATGTTTTAGCTATTATTAGTCTTGCTGCAACAAAACAATATTGGCAAATTTCTTCGTCTCCTGCACTAATACGCCTTCTAAATAAACTTAATAAACACATTTCCAGGTTTTTCTTGACCTTTTTGGTATTCATATTGTTTGTTTCTTTCACCATTTTTATCCAGAATTCTTGAACTGTATTACAGGTCCACCATACGTGGAAAAAGATTCCTTTCACATTCTTGCATCTCCAACAGGCCCCTCTTTCTGTTTTCTCTATTTTCTCCAGAAGCTCTGGAGTTATGTATGTTCTATAAAACATTTTTAACATATTTTCTCTAATTGAGCCGGCCAGAGAGAATTTAAACCCCTTTTTCCAAAAATGTTCCCAATCTTCCAGATCTATGTTTCTACCAAAGTCTTTGGCCCAAGAAATCATAACAGTTTTTATTTGATTGTCCGCTAAATTATAGTCTAAAATAAATTTATAGAGCCTTGAGAGTAAACCTTTGTTACCTCTGTCAAAGATACGTTCTAACTCAGATTTTTTGGATGCAAATCTACCCCCGCATCCTTCCTAAATCTATTATGCAGTTGGTAGAAACTGAACCAATCTTTTATCCCTAATCCTTCTCTGCCTTTAAATGTCCATTGCCCTCTTTCTTTAACTAAATATTCCTCATATGTTCCAACTTCAGTCCATGTAGCTGGTCTCAAGACTGCTTCCAAAGGGCACAGCCACAAAGAGCTTATACCTTTTCCACGTTGTCAATTTCTCATGTGTTGTGGTCTTATTAGTTGTGGGACATGCAACTGGATTCTAGCAGGACCAAGAAGAAAAGAAAACATATCCAGCATATTGCAAGTTTCTGCTTGCTTCCATTCTTCACATGCCACTCCCTAGGAAAGATTGCCAAGGCATAACTAAAAATGCCACTAAGTTGTTTCTTTTCACAGTCGAGTTTGATTCAAATCCAAAAGCTTGCCAGGAAGCCATTCACTTCTGCGAGAGAGAAAAATAAAGCCACTTGGACTACTGTGAGAATGAGCAGAAAATTATAGTAAGTGTGTCTTTGGCTTGTGTTTTGACGTTAGATCCTGGGTCAATAGCTAAAGCAAGTTGGGGACCATGTGGTTCTTCAGTACTGTTGGACTGCAGCCTGTGACCTCTCAACATTAGCAAGATTGGGTAAGACTGACTGATCTTATAGTTCAAGAAACTCCCAAAATACAAGTGCATCCTCCTGAACAAATAAGGTAAGGTAAAGGTTTCCCCTGACATTAAGTCCAGTCATGTCTGACTCTGGGGGTTGGTGCTCATTTCCATTTCTAAGCCGAAGAGCCAGCATTGTCCGTAGACACCTCCAAGGTCATGTGGTCAGCATGACTGCATGAGCGCCATTACCTTCCCACTGGAGCGGTACCTATTGATCTACTCGCATTAGCATGTTTTCGAACTGCTAGGTTGATCGGAGCTGGAGCTAACAGCGACCGCTCCCGCCGCTCCTGGGGGTTGAACCTGGGACCTTTTGGTCTCTAGCTCAGTGCATTAACGCACTTCACCACCGGGCCTCCTAACAAATACATTATTGATATTCTCAGTCCCAGCCTCTTTCTGTTATAACAGGGGTAGAAATCCTGTGGCCCACTCAGTGTTCCTGAACTTCAACTTCCAGCTTTCTCCACCATTGGTTAGGTTGGACAGGGCTGTGTAGACTTAGGGGTTTATTGCATGAGTCAGGTAGGCAAATCACAATTACAGCAGGACAACAGCATCTTTGCCTTACGATTTATCGTGACATTGCTCCTTTCCTGCCACTCACCCAGTGGGAAACTGCCAGGAAAGCATTTTTTATAAACACAAATAATATTTAATGACTTTCTTTTGTAAGAGCAGGGCAAAGTCCTGTTGAATGAGTAGAAGGTGGCTTAGGTGATATTGGAGATAGCCCCATAGCTAAATGTAATATAGCCCATGAAAAAAAAACAAAAAACTGTGAGGGCTTTGAAATGAGCACAATGGACCTAAATTCAGGAAGCATCTGATTAATGTGGCCAGTGTCCCTAGCTATTTTTGTACACATTGTAAACATTGTTAATGTGACATCAGAAGGGACACAAAAGCTATTTTAAAAACCCAATGTACATTATGGCCCATGGGATTTTGTTTTTACATTCAGATGTCGGAGATGCAAATAGCCCTGGTATCTCTTCGGGTGAAACATTTTTTGTTTAAATAACATTTGCATCTGGTTCGTTGGTTTGTTGGTGGCTTTTAAAATGGATTCTCTGCAGATAATTTCTGGAGTGGATGAAACCAGAGCACTGTTCTTAGCAAAGGTTAGCCAAGATGCTGGAATCCCCAAGGCAGCAAGAGCAAATACAACATGACATCCATATTCACAAGGCTTTGAGTGGATGCATTTTGTTGGACATGAATAAATGAAACTGCATGCATCAGTCCTGTGGATACAGAGGTCATACTGTACGTTATTATTTATGCTATGACTAACAAGTGGTAAGGGCTTCTCAGATGCCTTTCTTAGGCATCATCACCATCACCATCACCAACATAATTATTTACATGGAAAGCATCAAGAAGACGAGATTTGGAGCAAAGCTTTGCAAATCTAGCAGGCAGAGAGAGGATGAAGCACTGGGCCATGGCCGAACAGAAAGAAACAACAGCACAATCCTGCCTAGATGTTGCAAGTTTGTGATGTGAACATATAGGCTTGCAGATGATTAAGCAGCAGATCTTTCAATGAAAGATTATGATGGGGAAGCTGGAGAGGGCATAGCTCTGTTCTGAGCGACCAGTGAGCTATCTTTGCAGTCGATTAGTGCTCCTGCTTGACATTTTCATGAAACTGGAGGTTGTGTACTCTCTCCTTTTCCCCAAATCAGCATCAGTCTGTCACCAACAGCAACATTGTGGCAGTAGTATGTTGAATAAAACTCAGCTCCAATGATAGTGGTGGGATGGTGGCAACTAATGGCTTCCCTATCAATAGGGGAAGTGAATGTGCTCTAGATTTAAAGCTGAAGTTGAAAGGGACTTTCCTCTCAAAAGACCATGGATACCTCCTTTAAAGTGTGGATTAAAGTGTGGGCGTTATCACAATTGCTTTGGTTACTGTTTTGAGAAATTATTGATAATTATTGACAGCAGGCACTTATACATGCCAACTTGCAAGTAACTCCCCACAGCAGGCTCCTATACATAGCAATGTGCAAGAAACATAATCCCAGCCAATTTTCATGATCTAAATGCTACCTCAGTTAAAATAGCAGAAGAGTTCAGTTATTTAAATATAATTAATTTTTATTTACTTACAGTGAAACAAAACACAAAAACAATGAACATTTTACAAACACATAACCCCACCACCAAGGCCTGAACAAGTATCATTTCCTTACCATAGGATTTATAAGTCAACCATTAAACAAATGTCATATCCAAAATTCCTGACTAACAAGACTGTATTGTTTTCCTTTTTTCCTTTCTAGAAGAGTTCAGTTATTGTCCCACATCACACACCCCACAACAGTAAACCTTCTCCTAAACAGTTACTTTTCAGCCAAAATAGTGTGGAACCCCCAGTGGCATAGTGGATTAAAGACTTGTAACTTGAAGGTTGGGTTGCTGACCTGAAGGCTGCCAGGTTCGAATCCCACCTGCGGAGAGCGAGGATGAGCTCCCTCTATCAGCTCCAGCTCCATGCGGGGACATGAGAGAAGCCTGCCACAAGGATGGTAAAAACATCAAAAAACATCTGGGCGTCCCCTGGGCAACGTCCTTGCAGATGGCCAATTCTCTCACACCAGAAGTGACTCAGGTTGCTCCTGACACGAAGCCAAAATAGTGAATGCCATCATATCACTTTCATTTTTTTTATCATGTCAGAAGCGACTTGAAAACATACTGCAAGTCACTTCTGGTAGGAGAGAACTGGCCGTCTACAGAGGCTTTGCCCAGGGGATGCCTGAATGTGTTACCATCCTGTTGGGAGGCTTCTCTCATGTCCCCACAAGCTAGAGCTGACAGATGGGAGCTCACCTTGTCTTGCGGATTTGAACCGGCAACCTTCAGGTCAGCAACCCAACTTTCAGGTCAGCAGTCCAGCCAGTACAAGGATTTAACCCATTGTGACTCTATAGCATGACTAAAAAAAACCTTTCATTTTGGCCATGTCATGTCCCTAGGACCTATTAGAAGGACGAGAGGATAAAAACTGACCCTGACTTCCATGCAGTTATCTGCTTTGCCATTTTGCATATTTGTTTCTGAATATTCCTCATCATTGTTTACTATTTCCTACCCCACCACAAATATTCCAGAGCAATAGAATGTCCAGCATATTATAGAGCAGGCATGGGCAAACTAAGGCCCAGGGGCTGGCTGTGGCTCCCTGGGTGCTTACCTCAGACCCCTCCTTATTTTCCCTGTGTCCTCTTGGCATAAGAACATGGTGGCCCATCACATCCTTATGCACAAAAGGACAGGGGAGGATGGCACGCAGCAGCTGAGAGCCCTCTGGCACTCTCAGTCACTGCATGTCTCGTCCTCCTCCCGGCATAAGGACGGTGCGAGCAGCCCTGTCCTTATGCTGAGAGGATGGCCCGAGGAAGGCACATAGTGGCTAAGAGCCCTCTCAGCCATCACCTATCTCACACTCCTCCCAACATAATGCTGAGAGTACAACCCAAAGATTGGGAGAGGAGGACCAGGCAGGAGGATCAGGGCAGTCGCTGCATGTCTCATTTTCCTCCCAGCATAAGAATGGGGCAAGCAACCACATCCCTTATGCCAGGAGGACAACCTGAGGATGACCTGATCCCTGCCTTGCCTCCTCCCAGTTCCTCCCTCTCACAGGCCCATGCTACCCAGCACTTGCCCGACTGCCCTCCCTCCTGGAAAGAACTGGAAAAAAAATATATGAAGATCATGAGATAATGTGAGAAGGCACAAGAAGATACAGCCAATGGACTTAAAATTAAAAATGTTGGAATCTTCAATATCTTACTAAATGTGTGCTGAAGAAATAGAGATGAAGAGTTAGTTGTAAGAATGATGAAGGTAAAGGTTTCCCCTGACGTTAAGTCCAGTCATGTCTGACTCTGGGGGTTGGTGCTCATCTCCATTTCTAAGCCAAAGAGCAGGCGTTGTCCGTAGACACCTCCAAGGTCATGTGGCTGGCATGACTGCATGGAGCACCATTACCTTCCCGCCGGAGCTGTACCTATTGATCTACTCAAATTTGCATGTTTTTCAAACTGCTAGGTTGGCAGGAGCTGGAGCTAACAGCGGGCGCTCAAGCCGCTCCAGGGATTTGAACCTGGGACCTTTTGGTCTGCAAGTTCAGCAGCTCAGCGCTTTAACACACTTATTGTAAAATAACTCCCCATACTCCCAACAACCCCCACCGTCTTTGTTTTCTCCTTGTGGCGTATTAGACATTTGCAAAGATGCAACTAACCAATAATAAATCTATTATCCCCAAAATCTATTATCCCTCCACCTCCACTCTCCTAGTAAATGCTTAATAAAAATTAGAAGAAGTAGTAGAAAAAAAGAAAGAGACATTTTCAAAGTAGCTGAAATAGTGAGATGACACAAATTTAATCAGAACTGCTCCTGACCGTTACAGGATAGTGTATATTTCGGTTCAAAAGCCACTGGCAAGTCCCATAGACTTGATTCAAGTATTCAGAGTCAGGCCATGCAACACACATACAGGTGTGTCCTCCAATAAGGAGGTGGTGGTTTCCAAGATCTGCCACCTTTGGTGGTTTGCCAAATGGTTTTTTTTCGTGTCAGGAGCAACCAGAGTTGCTTTTAGAGTGAGAGAATTGGCCATCTGCAAGGATGTTGCCCAGGGGACGCCCGGATGTTTTGATATTTTACCATCCTTGTGGGAGGTTTCTCTCATGTCCCCGCATGGAGCTGGAGCTGATAGAGGGAGCTCATCCGCGCTCTCCCCGGGTGGGATTCGAACCTGGCAGCCTTCAGGTCAGCAACCCAACCTTCAAGTCACAAGGCTTTTATCCCCTAGGCCACTGGAGGCCAAATGGTAGGACATGTCCTGCTCCTGCAACTCTGTCATCAGCTCTGTTTTCTCAATGAATGTCTTTCAAAACTGGCCTTTAACAAGCTCAAAAGCTTGGATAGGAGTGTTAGATCTGTAAACACTTCTTAAGAGTAACATGCCATTTTTATTTAAACATCTCATTATGACAAAATATTCCTCACTTCTTTGGCACTCTGAGTCTTCCACTTATACTGTGGGCCCATAGGGTTTGGTTTCTGGACCTCCTATGGATACTAAAATCCATGGATGTCCAAATCCCATTATACGCACATGTAGTAAAATGGCGTCTTGATATAAAACAGCAAAATCAGGGTTTGTTTGGGGGATTTCTTTTTGGGGGGAGGGGTATTTTAAAGCCATGGTTGGTGAAATCTATGGATGCAGAAAGTTGTCTGTACTTTTTTTTTTTACACTAGTCATTCAAAACCCTTGCGTGGGTTTCTAATTTCATAACTTTGGTGCACAGAAATTGATATTTGATCCACTAACTGAATTACTAATATTGCTTTGCTGTCTATCAAAGAAGAGAAAAAAAATGCTATTTTGTAAAGTAGCAATTTAGTGCTCTTTATAGATAAATGTATCGAATTTCTTTGACACTGTACCTAAACCAGTAAAACACAATAAAAGAAAAAGATACAGGAGCCACATCACAAAAGCAATTGTAAACAAATATTAAAGAGATGTGAAAGTCAAGCAAATATTCTTATAAAATTGTGTAATTGTACATTCCATCTCTATTTTCCTTTACATCCTTCCCCATCACTCATCCTTTCAAGGAGACTTTTAGCTTGAAACAAAATATTAGTGGCACCAAAGCCACATAGCATTTTATGGCTTATGCCATTATTTTTTGGGAAAAAAACTCCATCGGGATCCAGTCTATAGCAAGCAGGGAGAATATTTTACCTCTCCTTCCTGTGCTATGATCCAAGTGAAAATCACACACACACAATCTATTCAGCTAGTGTGTACAAAGATTAGCGGCACGCACCAGCTGAAACATATCTGTTTTGACCTGCTTTAGATAACACAGAAAAATGCCTGACTCGGTTCTGATCATTTTAGAGGTTGGTCAAATTGACTTAGGTCAGACTATGATTCCAAGTTTAGAAAATATGAACTATTGTGCCTCTCAATTGACTGTGGAATCAACAACCGACTATGCTTGTTCCTATATACAGTAGAGTCTCACTTATCCAAGCTTCACTTATCCAAGGTTCTGTATTATCCAAGGCAGTCTGCCTTTTAGTAGTCATTTTTTGTAGTAAATGTTGCAATGTTTTGGTGCTAAATTCGTAAATACAGTAATTACTACATAACTGCTTTTTCTGTCAATTTCTTATAAAACATGATGGTTTTGGTGCTTAATTTGTAAAACCATAATGTAATTTTATGTTTACTAGGCTTTTTTTCTTAATCCCTCATTATCCAAGATTTTCGCTTATCCAATGTTCTGCCGACCCATTTATCTTGGATAAGTGAGACTCTTCTGTATATGGAATAGAAAAGATAATGGTGGCCATTTAACAAGCCAATGTGTGCAAATGAGGAGTTCAGTTACACCTCTCTGGATGTAGCAAAGCAATCTTTCACAAATGATCCGTTTTACCATCCCTCAGATGCTCCTTTGACTTCTTTCTTAAAAACCGCTTTCTTTTTAATAACCTGGCTTCAGGAACGGAGAAGAGAAATACAATGATTTCAGTATAATAAACCTGTAAAAAATTTATCATTAACATACCCAACGTGAGTCCCCCCATAGAATTCCATCAGCTCAAAAGGTATACAGTAGAGTCTCACTTATCCAACACTCGCTCATCCAACGTTCTGGATTATTCAACATATTTTTGTAGTCAATGTTTTCAATATATTGTGATATTTTGGTGCTAAATTCATAAATACAGTAATTACTACATAGCATTACTGCGTATTGAACTACGTTTTCTGCCAAATTTGTTGTCTAACATGATGTTTGGGTGCTTCATTTGTAAAATCATAACCTAATTTGATGTTTAATAGGCTTTTCCTTAATGCCTCCTTATTATCCAACTTATTCGCTTATCCAACATTCTGCCGGCCCGTTTATGTTGGATAAGTGAGACTCTACTGTATTTGAATATCAGTTTGTAGAAATTATTAGAATGCTAACAAGTGATATGTAAATATAAGAGCTTATAGAAAGTAAATGTTGCAAGTCGCTTCTGGACTGTGCTCTGATTTACAAAAGTAAAAGTAGGCGCTGGAAATTATATCATAGGAATGCTGACTGCACAACTTGGGGATCACAACCAGACACAGTGAAGACATCTGTCCTTGTGCTTTACTACTCTCTTGCTGAATACGCATGCCTCTCACCACGTTAAAACAGTGGATGTGGCTCTTAATAAGACATGCTGCATTATCACAGGATGTCTATGCCCCACACCACTGGAGAAATTAGACTGTTCAGCTGGCATAGCACCACCTGACATCTGTCATGGAAACAGCAGCCAGAAATGAAAGGGACAAGGCATTGATATCTCTGGCCTATCTCCTGTTCCGATATTAGCCAGCATGCCAATGCCTTAAATCAAGAAATGGTTTTCTAAGATCTACAGAGATACTCGCAGGAACACCTCGGCCATCAAGAGTCCAAAAGTGGCAGGCTAAAACCTGGAACCTCAATCAGTGGCTGATGACAGATGAGAGACTTCCTCCTGGGCACACAGTAGATTAGGTGACTTGGAAGGTGTTGAACAGACTGTGCTCTGGCATTATGAGATGTAGATCCAGCCTTAAGAAATGAGGTTACAAAGTGGAGAAGAGAAAACCACAGACCACCTACTACAATGCAGCTTGAGCCCTGCCACATGCACAACAGAGGACCTTCTTATAGCAACACCAGAGGCACTCCAAGTGACCAGCTACTGGTCAAAGGACATTTAGTATAATGGCAAGTTTTTAAAACTTTGTTTATGTTTTCAAATACATTACAACTTGTATCCTCAATTCACTTCTGACATGATAAATAAATAAATAAATATAGAAAGTAAATGTTAAAATGGGTTTGAAAGTAATGGCATGTATTGATGCCTTATTACTCCCTGGGCAAAACATCCTTTTTGTCATTACACTTCCTATTCTTGGTTACTAACATGAACATTAGCAGTAATATAGAGAGTAGCAAGGCATAGTGGCTGGAGTATTGGAGAATGGGAGATCTGGCCATCAGATTGGAAAAAATCTATTTATATCCCCATACCAAAAAAGGGAAATGCTAAAGAATGCTCAAACTTCTGTACAGTGGCACTTATTTCCCATGCCAGTAAGTTAATGCTCAAGATCCTGCAAGGCAGACTCCAGCAATACATGGAGCGAGAGTTGCCAGATGTCCAAGCTGGGTTCAGAAAAGGCAGAGGAATGAGAGACCAAATTGCCAATATCCGCTGGATAATGAGGGAAGCCAGGGAGTTTCAGAAAAACATCTACTTCTGCTTTATTGACTATTCTAAAGCCTTCGACTGTGTGGATCATAATAAACTATGGTATATTCTTGGTGGTATGGGGACACCAAGTCATCTTGTCTGTCTCTTGAGAAATCTGTATAAAGACCAAGTAGCCACAGTAAGAACAGATCATGGAACAACAGACTGGTTCAAGACTCTCCAAGTTTCAGAGGAAGGCAAAGACAACCCCCCAGCTCTACACTGAATAAATACTGCCAATGAAATCCTGCCAAGATAGGTTTTCCTTGGGGTCACCATAACCCAGAAATGACTTGAAGGCACACAACAACAGGGTGAAGAGCAGATGCGAATTGTAAGGCTGTGACTTAGGGCTGCAGAAGAGGAGGAAGCAGAGGAGGGATCGAAAAGCATCAACCCAGGAAGAAACCAATTTGCCTCAAATTTGCAATGGCTAAATATAAAGATGCAAATTCAGTACGAATGCCTGTCATTTAAATGGGCAAACAATACATTTCACTATGAAAGGGAAAACTGAGACCAGACCTCCATTTATACTAGACAACTATAGAATTATCTTTCCACTTTAATTGCCATGGTTCCATCCTATGAAATATTGGGATTGGCACTTTAGGGGGAAAGGATTTAGAGTTTCTCAGACACTTCACCAAACTACAAACTCAAGGATCCCTTAAAATGCAGCCAAGGCAGTTAAAGTGGAATCATAGCACTATCCGTATGCAGTATGAAATGGCCCCCAAAACTTCGTAGTTGAGGGGCCCTTCCACATCGCCCTATATTCCAGAATATCAAGGCAGAAAATCCCACAATATCTGCTTTGAACTGTGCTATCCGAGTCCACACTGCCATATATTCCAGTTGAAAGCAGATACAGCAGAGTCTCACTTATCCAACACTCACTTATCCAACGTTCTGGATTATCCAATGCATTTTTGTAGTCAATGTTTTGAATACATCATGATATTTTGGTGCTAAATTCGTAAATACAGTAATTACTACATAGCATTACTGTGTATTGAATTACTTTTTCTGTCAAATTTGTTGTATAACATGATGTTTTGGTGCTTAATTTGTAAAATCATAACCTAATTTGATGCTTAATAGGCTTTTCCTTAATCTCTCCTTATTATCCAACATATTCGCTTATCCAACATTCTACCGGCCCATTTACATTGGATAAGCGAGACTCTACTGTAATGTGGGATTTTATTCATCTGTGTGGAAGGGGCCTAAGAGAGGGGTATCTTCAAATAGATGGATACTTTTGATTCTCATCAGCAGCCAGTTGAGTGCTGAAGACATCAAGTGACGACAGCTATAAACAGTTAACAGGGCAAATCTAACAGGCACACAGCTAAAAGCTCTTCAGCCTGCATTGATCACGTTATTATTGATACAAAGAGGTAGGCAAAAAAAGCAACCGCAACCAATGTTCTTAAAATACCCTGTAATTGGATGAAATGCTGAACTGTAAATCTAAAAATATTCCAACAACAATACTGATTTTAAGAATAATCACATTTTTAAAAGTAGAAAAGATTACTCTGTATGTCACACACATGCATCTTGTTTTGCATGTTATACTAATTCAATAGTGGGCCTTTTAATAGCACTGGAAAAAAAAACTGCTCCCCACTGAAATCTGCCTCTTCAAATAAATCTGAACTGGCACAGGGCTATCATTAGTACTGACTGGAATAAAAGCAATCTTCCTTGTGGGGAATTCACTCCTGCATATGAAGCCTATGGAAAAAAAAAAGAACAAACATTAACTACTGCTGCATGGAAGAGGAGGAGCTGAGAATTTTCCTGGGATCTCTCCTCTGACAAAAGATACTATAGCTGGCTCTCTACAAATGCGGGTTAAAATTTTGCACATTTGATTATTCACATATTTGTTATGTTCTCTATAAAAATCTCTAGATCCTCCAAGGCGACTTTATAGTCAACATCTATCAGAAGTTGACAATGGAGTTGTGCTGGAGTACTCAGAGAGTCCTAGAGAGAATACCACTTTAGGAATCTCTAGGTCAGGGGTCCTCAAACTTTTTAAGAAGAGGGCCAGTCTGCAATCCTTCAGACTGTTGAGGGGCTGAATTATCATTTGAAAAAAAAAATACGAACAAATTCCTATGCACACTGCAATGTCTTCTTTGTAGTGCAAAAAAAACCCAAACAAAACAAAAAGAGAATGAACAATACAATATTTAAAAATAAAAACAATTGTAACCAACATAAACCTATCAGAATTTCAATGGGAAGTGTGGGCCTGCTTCTGGCCAATGAGATAGTCAAATTAGTTAGGATTGTTGTGTGCTTTCAAGACATTTCAGACTTTGGGCCCACCTAAGTCTAAAACTGAGGATGGGGGCCAGGTAAATGGCCTTGGAGGGCCGCATCCGGCCCATGGGCCTTAGTTTGGGGACCTCTGCTCAAGGTCCTCCAGCACGACTTCTAGTTGCTCTAGAAGACTAGAAGTTCCTTGAGAGGTTTCCTCTCAGGCAAAAAAGTGTTTTTATTCACTATTTCCTCACTTACTGCCTGCTCTGCCCTCCCGGTATATGTCATGAAAGGGGAAGAGAGGGAAACATAGTAGTAGTCACGTTTTCTCCCCCTTAAACAGTTCTACTGTATTTAGATACTGCTGAGAGAGGAGATAGGCAAATGTGAAGTCCATCTTAATTTATTTTCCCCTGGAACCAAACAATGGAGTACAGGGAGGGGGCTAAGGGAAATAACCTGTGCTGTAATGAAAATACAGTAGAGTCTCACTTATCTAACACTCGCTTATCCAACTTTCTGGATTATCCAATGCATTTTTGTAGTCAATGTTTTCAATACATCATGATATTTTGGTGCTAAATTCGTAAATACAGTAATTACTATATAGCATTACTGCGTATTGAACTTCTTTTTCTGTCAAATGTGTTGTATAACATAATGTTTTGGTGCTGAATTTGTAAAATCATAACCTAATTTGATGTTTAATAGGCTTTTCCTTAATGTCTCCTTATTATCCAACATATTCACTTATCCAACATTCTGCCGGCCCATTTATGTTGGATAAGTGAGACTCTATTGTACTGTCTCACTTTACTTAATAGGAAGACTGCTCCTGTTAAAACTTGAGATTCTGGGTTGGGTGTTGGACTAAGACCTTGGAGAGTACAGTTGGCCATGGAAACCCACACAGTGACTTTGGGCAAAGCTTCTCAGCTTCAGAGGAAGGCAAAAAAAAGCACATCTGAATAAATCTTGCCAAGAAAACCCTGTAATAGGTTTGCCTCAGGGACCCCACATGTCAGAAATAACTTAAAGGCACAAAGCAGCAGCAGCAACAACCAAAAGAAACACAGCAGCTAGCAATGCATGGACTAACAAAGCCTAGTTTAGATCAGGTCTGGCAATTCGGAAAAATGTCCTTATTCAGCTCAGATTGATTCTGATGCTATCTGATGCCGCTCAGGTCGTATTTCAAGTTGTATTCCAGAAAGCCAAACATCATACCTATCACCCAAAATGAACAAAACATCCAGCATTCTCCTGGCAAGCACCCAGTACTCATGTCTTATGGATGCCATAAAACTCTTAACCTTTATGCTTTTTGGGAAAGACTGGATTTGTCTTTTGATGCATTACCTTTAACATCATTCCCTCAGAACAATGAGGATGGAGAGTCCTGGCAAAACCCCTCTGAATAGAAATGAGAGTTGCCAGTCAAATAAATGGAATTGTCCCTTATTCCTCTCCCCATCCCTCCGTATTTTCTTTATGTAGGATGCTTCAGAAGAAACTTCTGGAGACATACTGTCTGTGTAATTTCCAATCAAATATGCCAACAAATCTTCAGAATCTTATCCATCCCTCTTTGGACAAAACCCTGTTTCAGCTTGGTATTTACTCTTACTAGTAAAAGAGTATCATCCAAATAGGATGGGGGACTGTGACTATGGCAGGGGACATTTTTCATCCATGTGATGGTCTTCACCATTACATTTGAGTCTGAAAATGAGCCAAATATTGCAATTTCTGATTGTGATTTCCAGATATTTTGAAGCCCCCAAGAACAGTAATTGAACTTTTGGGGGTTATCTTCACCCAACATCTTTTGGGGGGAGTGTTGTCAGGGATTGGGGCTGCAAACCTAATTTCGAGGCTGAAATCCTATATGTACTTATTCAAAAGTAAGTTTGATCGGGCATTATGGGGTTCCTTTTGTGTAAGCATACATAGGCTTGCCCTGCTAGTATTGTTATTAACTAAAGTATCTTGAGAAACTTAATGAAGTTTGCTTTTGTTCCTGTAGCTAGCAGCCCAAATGATGGAATACGTTATAGACCCATTACCTCATCTGCATGGTCATTTTTTCATTCCTATTTGCCATCAGAAATGAATCCACTTAAATTAAATACTGTGCTACCAAAATATTCATAGCTAAAGGTTGTAATTCTGCCCAGGGCATCTGCTAATTATATAATTAAAGAGTCTATCAATTAAAGCGTTTATCATTTAGAAACACAATTTAAAATGGCACTGGAATTCTGAAGGACAATGCTCTTATCTAGAGTTGCCACATTCTTTTTCTTCTTTGATCTGTTCATTATAATATTTATCTAAACAACCACTGTGAAATTTAATACCAATGGTACTAAGTGCACAGATAATGAACACTAATAAAAATAATAAAGAAATAAAAGCTATTCAGCCATGGGAAGATGTGAATGAGCTTTGAGACATATACTTTTACTAATTAAAATGGCACTGAGGGTATTTTTGTTCATGGTATTCTTTCTATTAAAATAATGTCTCTCTCTCTTCTCAACGACTTACCATCATATTAGGAATTTGACATTTCATTTTGAATCTCACTACTGCCTATCATTCAGCACTATAGTTTGCCCTCTGTATCTTTGTAACTCTGGAGTGGGGAATGGTGACATCCCAGATGTTTTGGACTACAAATCCCAACACCCTCCTTAACTAGTTCTATTGGCTAGGATTGGTGGAAGGCCAAAACTTCTCTGTCACCTTTTAAATGGATGGATGGTAGTTGATGAGAAAGGAGGGGAGCCAGACCATCTTTTCCTTGAGTTCCAGTTTTTTCTGAGGTTAACTCAGAAACATAACAGAAGCTCTGTTAGATCACACAACATCTTATCTACTATCTTATCTAGTATCCTTTCCCCAACAATGGCTATCCAGGTGCTACTGGGATTCCCCACAAGCCCAACGTGAAGAAGAACTTCCTCACTGTGAGAGCTGTTTGGCAGTGGAACTCTCTGCCCCGGAGTGTGGTGGAGGCTTTTAAGCAGAGGCTGGCTGGCCATCTGTCCGGGGTGCTTTGAATGCAATTTCCTGCTTCTTGGCAGGGGGTTGGACTGGATGGCCCATGAGGTTTCTTCCAACTCTACTATTCTATGATTCTAGGATTGCAACCTTGTTCTTGCTCATGTTCCTTAACAACTTGCACTTCTCAGTAACACAAGTTGGCTGCATTATCTACTGTGTATTGGAAGCAACCATGAATAGTGACCACTGACAAAGTTATCTTCTCTGTATTTATCTAATTGACTGTGAAAAGACATTTTGCAGACAGCATGTTCAATTTCATACCTCCAAATATGTATACAAAGGATGGCAGCCTTATTTACTCACTAGTGAACAACTACCTTACTTGCCTACTAAGCAATAGACACTCAGGTATGCTTTCTTAGGATTACACTTAGCACTTTAATTACTACACCTGCGGTGTAATTACCCTTCCCTGATGACTTGATATTTTTTCTGCACCTTGGCCCAGATCTTTTGATCCAACTCATGTTTTTAACATTATTCTGTGTATTGACTTTTTATGACTGTTTTCCCATGTCGATGTTTTTGGTTGGCTGATTTGTTTATTGTTTTTGCTTTGATTTTGTACTGTTGCGTCCGGGCATTGCCCCATGTAAGCCGCCCTGGGTCCCTCCGGGGAGATGGGGTGGGGTATAAGACTATAGTTGTTGTTGTTGTTGTTGTTGTTATTATTATTATTATTATTACCTTTTGGTGATTTCCTTCCAACAAATTATCCCATCCTTGAGTCTGAACCGGGGATCTGAATATTGAAGGTTACAGTAGAGTCTCACTTATCCAAGTCTTGCTTATCCAAGCCTCTGGATAATCCAAGCCATTTTTGTAGTCAATGTTTTCAATATATCATGATATTTTGGTGCCAAATTCGTAAATACAGTAATTACTACATAGCATTACTGCATATTGAACTACTTTTTCTGTCAAATTTGTTGTATAACATGATGTTTGGGTGCTTAATTTGTAAAATCATAACCTAATTTGATGTGTAATAGGCTTTCCTTAATGCCTTCTTATTATCCAAGATATTCGCTTATCCAAGCTTCTGTCGGCCCCTTTAGCTTGGATAAGTGAGACTCTACTGTATTTCATAAGATGCTCTTGGTAAATAGCCAGGGGAGAGCGCGGATGAGCTCCCACTATCAGCTCCAGCTCCATGCGGGGACATGAGAGAAGCCTCCCACAAGGATGGTAAAACATCAAAACATCCGGGCGTCCCCTGGGCAACGTCCTTGTAGACAGCCAATTCTCTCACTCCAGAAGCAACTTGCAGTTTCTCAAGTCGCTCCTGACATGGAAAAAAAAATAGCCAGAGTGACCGATGCCATAGAGGAGTTGTGAAACTACAAGCAAGAGGGGAGCAGGAGGTGTTGACTGATTTTTGTGAATGAAAGCCAATATAGATTGCTATATAAGGCTTAAGTACACCCCGACGGCACTAATTCAAAGAGGAAGGAAGGCGATAAAGGAGTGTTCAAGTTCTTTAGACCGTGGGAAGATACATACAGGAGACAGTGATGTGCCCCGGAGAAAGCTTGGGTGGTCTGTGGGCATGGGGAGGAGCAGATCAGAGACATCTTTCAGCATCCTTTGCTGCAAGATGAAAGCAGTGACAGTGAGAGAAGTGAAACAGAGGTCAGAAGTCCTCCTTTCTGCACTTGACCCAGATAAGGAAATCTAGGCAATGAACTTTTTCTTCTAATACAAGAAAAATGTAACCAGGGTTATCTCGCTCCCTATTCTCTCACACTCCAAAAAGAATGCCGCATAGTGTGAAGAGTGTTCCCATCCTTTGAAGATCTGTTTTCTGTACATCTTCAGTAATGCAGATGGAGTGCCGAGTAATGGAGTCCAGCCGTTTTGTAATTGCATGACAGCAGCTCCACAGGTCACTATCTTTCACTATAAGAAGGCTATCAGTTAAGTCACTCCCAAGGCTGAGATATTCTACTGCCTGAGACAAAAGAGAAGATTGTGCTCTTCCCTCCTCTCCTAGGTTCCCGGGTGAAATAAGGGACAAGGGAACCTCATCTACTTGGTTTTCCCCTGCCCCTCACCTGCATTGAGAAGTACACCAGATTGCTTATTTATTTTATTTATCTACATCACTTTTACCCCGCCTTCCTCCCCGAGGAGACTCAAAGCGGCTTGCAATAAATAGGCAAAAATTCAATGCCTAAAAACAATGTAAAACAACAATTCATATAAAACAATCTACAAAACAACAATTCATTGTACTGCAATAGTGAGTCTTCCTTCAACACTGGCAATGAGAACACAACTTCCAGATTACCTGAGAGCAACAAACAAGTTGAGAGGCATGGGTGAGTAGATGTATACAGCTTTGGCCTTCAAATGAGAGAAACAGTCTGAAGAAACCATTGACTGTAAACAATCATGTCAAGACCATTGCCCCACTTTAGGAAATTGACTGTGGATTAAGCATCAATGCATCTGGAAAAAAATAAGGCAACCTCAGGAGTTGGGCATTACACTGCCACTCTCTAAGCACATCTAACTCAAACTGGCTGCCACCACTGAATTTCCAACAGTAGCCGTGGTAGAAAATACCACTTACCCTTTAAGCAAGGTGTGTGCACCTCACTTGCATTGTTTATGAGTAAATTGTTGCTTCCAAGAATTTTCTGGCAAAGTTTTCTGGGAACTGTACAGCTGCTTACACAGCTCAAAGATATATACGGGAAAGCTGCATATGATCCATAGCACTAAGTGTTATCCAATCTGAAGAACAGGCTCAGGAGAAAATAGCAATAGTTTTATATTATAGAATGAGGCACTGAAACATTTATTAATTTATACAATCAATGGCACTTTCCAGTGCAATCAACACTTCAAAATTCTGTGTGAAGTAATGAAATTGGCCAAGTGGTGAAACTATTCCACTGAGAAACTTGATAACAGAAGTTTAAGAAGTCTGTTAGAGGGAATACTATCATGACAAAGCTGAGCGAAGGCTGTCTCTACTAGACAGAATTGTGAAAGGTCCCAGGTTCAAACCCCGGGAGCAGCGTGAGCGCCCGCTGTTAGCTCCAGCTCCTGCCAACCTAGCAGTTCGAAAACATGCAAGTGTGAGTAGATCAATAGGTACCGCTCCAGTGGGAAGGTAATGGCGCTCCATGCAGACATGCCAGCCACATGACCTTGGAGGTGTCTATGGACAACGCTGGCTCTTTGGCTTAGAAATGGAGATGAGCACCAACCCCCAGAGTCAGACATGACTGGACTTAACGTCAGGGGAAACCTTTACCTACTGTCTTTAAGATGTAGTGATCCTGTAAACCCACCTCAGGGCTGATTCATTTGACTCAATGTAAGTTGTAATAAGAGTAAAACTATTTAGAAACACTTGCACTTATTGGTTCCAAATAATTTGTCTCATTAACTTCAGTGGATCTTCTCAAGACAGGACTAACATGAGATTTAGCCAAATGATCTGGAACAGTGGTTCTCAACTTGGGGTCCCCAGATGTTTTTGGCCTTCAACTCCCAGAAATCCTAACAGCTGGTAAACTGGCTGGGATTTCTGGGAGTTGTAGGCCAAAAACATCTGGGGACCCCAGGTTGAGAACCACTGATTTGGAATCATTGGCTTTTTGTGGATTGAGGGTGACAGACAAGGGTGCAAGGAATAGAAAGACCACCCTCCCTCTACTCAAATTCTTTTAAAATGTGTTGAACTACAACCTTTTAGGGAATGATGGGAGTCACTGTCTGGAGAGTATCTGATCATACATCAAGGTTGAGGGATGCAGTAGCAGCCCGAGAGTGATACAACTCACACAAATTTTTAGACATACACAATAACAGAAAATGGGCAATGCTATAAATCAAATGCATACGGAGTGCTTGTTATCTCCTCCTCCAAGGATCGGAATCATGCAACCTACCAGATGTCATTGACCTGGAAATCCAAGCATTCCTCACCATTAACAATGTTAGCAAGTTTTGTTGGAAATTGCAATTCCATAACTTCTGATGGGCCACACAGTCCCCATAACTCCGCTGTCCTAAAAATTAGAGCTTTGCAATCCATCTTGTGTTTTGTGGCAACAATAAAAATACTATCTTTTTTTTTAAAAGCAGTCAAGAGGAACAACTAGGATGATATCCAGAGGTAAGGGAAAAGGTGGCAACTTCATTTTATATCCCAGAGACTCAAAACAACCCATACAATTATTTGAATTAGGCTTTGCATATAGTGGGCACTAAAGGAAGTCAACCTAAGTATAAAATGTAAAGTGAAAAATCACAGCAACTGCAGAGGGTAATTTTTTTGTGTGTCACGAGCAACTTGAGAAACTGCAAGTTGCTTCTGGTGTGAGAGAATTGGCCGTCTGCAAGGACACTGCCCAGGGGACGCCCGGATGTTTTGATGTTTTTACCATCCTTGTGGGAGGCTTCTCTCGTGTCCCCGCATGGAGCTGGAGCTGATAGAGGGAGCTCATCCGCACTCTCCCCGGGTTGGATTCGAACCTGGCAGCCTTCAGGTCAGCAACTCAACCTTCAAGGCACAAGGCTTTAACCCACTTTGCCACCGGAGGGTAAATATTTAGTGTGTTTATACCTTTGACTAGATATGGTGTTGTAACTACAAAGCTGAGAGAATGTTGTCTCTACTGGACAGAATTGTGTGGGTGTCATTGTCTTTAAAATCTGTATGGCAAACCTCTAAAGTCCATCTCAGGACTGATTCATTTGCTAACACTGTCCTGGCATCAAAACTGGCTCTGTAGTAATCATTATGTTTGCCAGGCTTTCCTAAGACTATTATTTTATGTAATCTCTGTCCAAAACCAATCTAAGCCAGGTCTCTGTTTGCAGAGAGAATTTCTTTTGGAGAAACTCCCAATATATCTAAAGAGCCTTTGCAGCCAGAACTGGAGAGGCTGGTCATTCAGAGGCCTAGGACACACTCTTCTGAAGGTGACGTAGACTCGACACAATGAAAACATTAGTGTGGCAGCAGTCTTGTTATTGGTGCTACAGGCATTATGCAGTGATCACACTAAAAACATTCTCAAACAGTTTTAACTTAATGTCTATCAAATATGTCCATTTTAAAGCTCCATCTTGATCAGAGATGGAAATCATGCAGCTCTACAGATAGACTGCAAGTAGGTTACAAAGCAAAACATCCCTCATAACTGCGCTAGTTGGGGCTGCTGAAACTTGAATCCAATGGCATCTAGGGAGACATATCATTCCAATCCAATCTATGAATAGTT
The DNA here is from genome assembly GCF_035594765.1 of Anolis carolinensis. Taxonomy (NCBI): domain Eukaryota; kingdom Metazoa; phylum Chordata; class Lepidosauria; order Squamata; family Anolidae; genus Anolis; species Anolis carolinensis. The sequence goes on along the minus strand of NW_026943829.1, from coordinate 2,394,326 downwards.
GTAGCTGCTACAAGGTTATCTGAAGGAATCCAAAAAGTAGCACATGGAACAATGGGTGACTGGATGTGTCGGCAAATGGGTTAATACTGGGCACCCTTTGATAGGACTCATTCTATGGTAGCAAAAATATATGCAAGCAAAATCTCAGAGCTCAGAGACGAATGGATACTGACATAATGAAACTACATCCACATCACAACATCCATCCAGATCCCACAAAATGGGATGGATACATTCTTTAAAGCAATGTGGATTTGTGCTTTATATGTTACAGGCAGTCAATAAAAAAATTGCCCAGGACAGGAACCAGAGGTCAGTTCCTCATCATATCAGCCCAGGCATAACAGCATGACTTGATCCAAATTATTTTGGCAACAGTTACCTTTAGCCATATGCATCTGGATGTTATTCAATTAAAGCCAATCGATGTCATACAATTTGGTTTAAGAAATTGATTTGCACAGCACCCAAAAGCATTTTTAGCATCTGTTGATAGTGTAATGGTCAACAGAATGCTGGTATTTCATTATAGTCTTACACAATTAATACAATGTATAAAATGCTCTGAATTACTACTAGATGGTTGAACTACTGCAAATCACTAATCTGGCTATGTAAACAGAGTAGGTAGAAAACTATCTGGGAACTAGGTTGGTTTATTCATGCAACCACACACGCACACACACACAAATCTTTGTGGCAAACCATACTATTCCACAGAAAAATAAATGGGTCTTCAGACTAACACATTTTACGATTAATATTTGTAGCACAAAAAAATCTATGTTTGGAGTAAGTTTTCTACAGTGAAGGAGGAGCCTGATACTGCATGTCTTTCATCAATAATAATTATAGCTAATGATCTTCTAATCACTGCTGCTACTTTCTCCTTATCGCCTTCAAGTTATTTCCAACGTATGGCAGTGGTGGCATCCTTGACAGCCAGGAACTCTTCAGGAGCTTTGCAGACAACTGCCATGATAAAAAGGGGTTACATAGGCCCAAACTGCCCACTTTTTCCTGCCCAAACTCCGGAGCATTCTCCGACAGGACTAAATTATTTAAGATGGTTTAACCCATGGTAATGACAAGACATCCCTAGTCATCGTGTAGACATTCAAAAGCAACTTCTCATCCATTGCAAATTATGATGCTTGCGTAGGAGAGGAGACATGATAGCCATGTACAAATATGTGAGGGGAAGTCATAGGGAGGAGGGAGCAAGCTTGTTTGCTGCTGCCCTGCAGACTAGGACACGGAACAATGGCTTCAAATTACAGGATAGGAGATTCCACCTGAACATTAGGAAGAACTTCCTCACTGTGAGAGCTGTTCAGCAGTGGAACTCTCTGCCCCAGAGGCTCCTTCTTTGGAGGCTTTTAAGCAGAGGCTGGATGGCCATCTGTCGAGGGTGCTTTGAACGAGATTTTCCTGCTTCTTGCAGGGGGTTGGACTGGATGGCCCATGAGGTCTCTTACAATTCTACGATTCTATGATCCCTATGACTCAAGGTTTACCACATCCAAAACGATAAGAAACCAGTAGAACAAGGCTGGACAGACTTCAGGCATCTGGAGTCTATTGTCTTTATGATATTGTCTGTATAAATTAGAGCTTGGAAGAGTACTTTTTTGGATTACAATTCCCAGAACCTCCCAGCCAGTTTGGCCACTGGTCATACCACTAGATACATTTTTGGAATTGTATTTCAGGCTCTGATGTAAAAATGTGTTGTATATGTCCACACAGTAGTCCAATCATTGGAAGAGTTGGCTGACAGCCTTTCTGAAACATTTGGAAATGTATGGCAAATGAACAAGGGCACAGCCATTCTTTTAGACAGCTACCATTCATTCTGTCTGGAGTTTGAGAGGAGATAGGAAGCTAATGGTACTGCTAACTCTACTTTCAATACCTGTCATGGGTTTGGCACAGGATTCTTTCTTAGCACCTGAGATTTCTTTTATCCTCTGATGGTCTCCAATCTGAATATTAGCCAGGTCTGATGATGTTAAGCTTCTGAAATCAGATGAGATTAGTGTATTCAGGATGTTATAGTGTTATCTGCAGGAGAGTCTACAGGAGAACAAGAGGTGCAATTCAAAGTGAATGGTGAATAGTGGGCACTAAAGGAAGTCAACCTAAGTATAAAATGTAAAGTGAAAAATCACAGCAACTGCAGAGGGTAATTTTTGTGTGTGTCAGGAGTGATTTGAGAAATTGCAAGTTGCTTCTGGTGTGAGAGAATTGGCCATCTGCAAGGACGTTGCCCAGAAGACACCCAGATGTTTGATGTTTTACCATCCTTGTGGGAGGCTTTTCTCATGTTCCTGCATGGGGAGCTGGAGCTGTCAGAGGGAGCTCACCTCCCCCGGATTTGAACTGCCAACCTGTCTGTCAGCAGTCCTGCGCCTACACCACTGGGGGCTCATGTTGACAAAAAATAAAATTTCCCCAGGTATCAAGATACAGCTAATTTGAAGCTAACAACAAAGACCATTCTTAGTCTTCCGAGGAACATGGATGTCCAGAAATCACTTCAGCATCATCATGTAGAATGTCAGCCTTAGCAATATTAATCCAACCTGATCTTCTAACAAAAGACATGACTAATAAGATGGCAGAGTATACAGCATCAAATGCAACTCATGATCTATCATTCCTTGAGCAGTTTTATATGATGGGGCTTTGTTAAAAGGTAAAGGTAAAGGTTTCCCCTGATGTTAAGTCCAGTCATGTCTGACTCTGGGGGTTGGTGCTCATCTCCATTTCTAAGCCGAAGAGCCGGCATTGTCCATAGACACCTCCAAGGTCATGTGACCGGCATGATTGCATGGAGCGCTGTTACCTTCCCGCCGAGCGGTACCTATTGATCTACTCACATTTGCATGTTTTCAAACTGCTAGGTTGGCAGAAGCTGGAGCTAATAGCGGGCGCTCACTCCGCTCCCGGGATTTGAACCTGCGATCTTTCGGTCTGCAAGTTCAGCAGCTCAGTGCTTTAACACACTTCGCCACCGGGGCTTTGTTACAGGCCATTAATTTGAGCACTGAGCTTGACTGATAAAATATCATTCAGAACCCTAAAGAGAAGTCGTTGCGACAGCCTGGAATGAAAAGGCCATGTTGCATTTTCACTGTTTGGAGGTGGCTTTAATGTGGGAGACGAACCTTGCTAAGTCCGGTTGGTTAGACACTTTTTAAGGAATGTATGGAATTGTGATTTCCAATCTATGTGAATTTCCTATTAAAAGGCCATGAAGGAAAGCAGAAATATCTGAGTTACCTAGAAGTACCCTAGCAATTTTTCAGAATCTAGAATGGTTCAAGAAAATAAGTGTATTTAGTAGCTGACTTCTATAAGCCTGATGTAGCTAATATCAATTTGTAAGAATCAACTGCATTTTTATCATTCATTTTATGCAGACAACACTGAGTTATAGTGGTGGTTATTTTCTTTATTTTTATCCCACCCTTTTCCTGATATAGGGACTCAAGGGGGATAACAACAATTTTTTTCCATGTCAGGAGCAACTTGAGAAACTACAAGTCACTTCTGGTGTGAGAGAATTGGCTGTCTGCAAGGATTTTGCCCGGATGTTTTGATGTTTTTACCATCCCTGTGGGAGGCTTCTTTCATGTCCCTGCATGGAGGTGGAGCTGATAGAAGGAGCTCATCCGTGCTCTCCCTGGGTTGGATTCAAACCGGCAACCTTCAGGTCAGCAACCCAACCTTCAAGTCATCAGTTCTGCCAACTCAAGGGTTTAACCCACTGAGCCACTGGGGGGCTCCACAATAAATACAGTAGTCTCTCACTTAACCAACACAAACTGGCCTGCAGAATGTTAGATAAGAGAATATGTTGGATAATAAGGAGGGATTAAGGAAAAGCCTATTAAACATCAAATTAGGTTATGATTTTACAAATTAAGCACCAAAACATCATGTTATACAACAATTTTGACATAAAAAGTAGTTCAATATGCAGTAATGCTATGCAGTGATTACTGTATTTACGAATTTAGCACCAAAATATCACGATGTATTGAAAACATCGACTACAAAAATGCATTGGATAATCCAGAACGTTGGATAAGCGAATGTTGGATAAGTGAGACTCTACTGTAACAAAACAATGCTAATTGAGATTGTCTTAGTTGATAGATCAATGCTCTGACTTTGTTTAAGACAATATCCTATGTTCTTACAAGCAACAGCAAACAATCTCTATTTATGCGTCTTACCACAAGGTCTTTCATGAGCTAATAAAAATCAATAAGAATATATCAAGATCCCACCTCACTTAGTTAAATGAGGCTAAATGAGGCAAACACTTCCATGTGCAAAAGTGACAACTAAAAATGAGATGAGAATAAATTGATTCCTCTGCTCTTAAAATGATTGACTAGGAAGTCTGTTTATCTCTCAGTTTGCCCAGTCAAGCCTAGCAGGTTGCACAACACAGTGTAAGATGGCAGCAATACTCTTGTTGTTTTGTGGGATACAAAAAGAACTGTCAGGAATAATTATTTCCTGCTATCATTTTCCCTCTTGCTATGTCCTGCCCTTGTGTTTCTCTCTTCACGAAGCCACCCTGGTTGGCACAGCTTACATTCAGCAACTTCCCTCACCTGTCAATTCCCGGACTTCATAGGCTGGCATCTGCTCAGGTACGGACTACTTTGATCATTTCAGTACACCCCTCACACGCAAAAAAGGATGGGAAGAGCACAATACCCCTCAAATTCATACACAAATCCATCCTTGCTCGCCTGCATAATTATAGTTTTTATGTCAAAGCGTTACAGCTTTATCACCTCAAGCACTATTTTACAGCTGTCAAGAATGATTTATGCAATAATGACTTAAACAGAGAAATTGGAGTCCTTGGAGGAAGAGCTGTCATTTTTTTCCAGGGCAAATAATGTTATTAAAACCAAAAATATATATTGATATGCTCTGTAAACACTCTCTTACCTCCAAAGGAAATTAATCAAATTGGTCTCTTAAGATAAACCAATTGTAGGGAGGCTGTTATGAAGCTGATGAGGAGGAACACTGGGTTCTGTTACTATGAATTTAAATAGCTGCTAATGCCTTTTGCACAAGTCCGGGAAATGTTTTATTTAGTCCTACATCATCATTGGATTTTCATATGCTTCTGTAGTTTAACCCTCCTGGTTGTCCAGTTTATGTAAGATACAATAGAGTCTCGCTTATCCAACGTTCTGGATTATCCAACACATTTTTGTAGCCAATGTTTTCAATACATCGTGATATTTTGGTGCTAAATTCATAGATACAGTAATTACTACATAGCATTACTGCATATTGAACTACTTTTTCTGTCAAATTTGTTGTATAACATGATGTTTTGGTGCTTAATTTGTAAAATCATAACCTAATCTGATGTGTAATAGGCTTTTCCTTAATCCCTCCTTATTATCCAACATATTCGCTTATCCAACATTCTGCTGGCCCGTTTATGTTGGATAAGTGAGACTCTACTGTAAATATGGAGATATTTTTGCGATTAGCAATAGGCCCACATATATCAGCAGTCTTAGCCATGAGGCAAAGTGAGTTTGCCACTTCAGGCAGCAGATTTGGAAAGAAAAGTATTAGTTATTTAATTATTTAATGCTATATTTGTGCTGTCAGAAAAGGGCAAGAAACACTTGTGAGGTTTTCTACATCATTCAGCCAAAGAACATAGCTGGTTTTAGGTATTATAACAGTAGACTCCCAGTTAACTGTCACTCATGGGGATTGGGAGATGCCAGATAAATGTAGTTTCTCATTGCTGTTTTGTATTTATCTGTTTTGATGGATCATTTGTATTGGTATCTAGGGCATTGGCCCCATGTGTAAGCTGTCCCGAGCCCCATTTGGGAGAGGGTGGTGGGGTATAAAAATAAAGTTGTTTTTTTAGTACATTAAGAATAGTTTTTAATGTATTTCCTTAGATGGTAGAATATAAATGCCTGCATTTCAGGCAGAATTATCCTATGGTCTGTTGTATCACTTTTTATTTTAGGAATGTTCTTTTATTAAATAAAATAAAGCATAATAAATTATAATATGCAGGCAGTGAGTCAGAGCATTTCTACAAATATATAGACTAGAATGTCTTAATGAAAATACCAATATTGAATCCATCCTGTTCTAATTATACTATCTATTGTTCCAGAGGTCATCAAAAATATACTATTTTAGGAGTAAGAACATGATTTATTACTAGCCTTAAAGAAATATAGACTTATCATAAATGCACGTTATACTATTCTTCTATATCTCTCTGCTAACCAAATGATGACATACTGCTTGGAAATCCTGACTATTTGTATTATTATTATTATTATTATTATTATTATTATTATTATTATTATTATTATTATTATATTTTCCAACTGTTGTACTGGAACAACAATGATTGTTTAGTTTAACTTTAACAGTTTTTGGCAGTTCTTTGTTAGAACATTACCAATGTCAGCTGCTTCTAACCTAGCGATTTTAATCAAAGTGTTTAATGCCAGTGCTAATGCTTTTTTGCTTTTGCTTTTTGGTGTGTTTCTTTGCCAAGTACTTTGCCATTTTTATATCGCCATTTGTTCAGATTAATTTATTTTATTTTTTATATAAATATGGACACTTTACCTTTGTTTTTGGTTTTTGGTTTTTTTTTCTCTCTCTCCCTCTTTGATCCTTTTTTAATCACAGTTTTCCTACTTTCTATACAATCAAATGTTCTCACTCTTTTGATGTTAATTTACTCTATCTTATAAGGTAAAACTTCAATAAAATATTTTTTTAAAAAAATAAAAATAATAAAGTTGTTGTTTTTTGTTGTTATTATTATTATTGCTTGAGTGTAACTATTAAAATATGCTGAGCAAATGCTATATTCCATACTATACCACACTATAAGCTATTCATTGATTTGCTATTAATATTGAAATACAGTAATTAAAAGCTAATTAAGACAAACAGAACTTAATGTAGTACTGTTATAGGTAAAGGTAAACGTTTTCCCCTGACGTTAAGTCCAGTCGTGCCCGATTCTATGGGTTGGTGCTCATCTCCATTTCTAAGCCGAAGAGCCGGCATTGCCCACAGACACCTCCAAGGTCATGTGGCCGGCATGACTTCATGGAGCGCTGTCACCTTCCCGCCTATTGATCTACTCACATTTGCATGTTTTCGAACTGCTAGGTTGGCAAAAGCTGGGGCAAATAGCGGGAGCTTACCCCGCTCCCCGGATTCGAACCAGTGACCTTTCGGTCAGCAAGTTCTGCAGCTCAGCGGGAAAACAGCTCAAGTATTTTTTCTTCCATTTCTTTTTGTGGATTATTTGAATTCCTGTTAACTGAGTGTCTACTGTACCTTGAATTGGATAGGTGGGCATATCACCTGATGACGTGCCTTAGGCAGCGGAGTATCGTTGCCTGACTCTGACTGAGATGTACAATAACCTTTTGCTTCTTTAATCCACCCAAGACGAATAGCTCGTAGCATGAAGTGAATGAGTCTGTTAGAAAAAGATGTGGGAATCGGACATCAAGATGATATATACATGCAGTTTAAAGGGCATTCTGTAATGCGAGGATCAGTTTCCCGCTGGGTACATGTATAACTCTCAGCAATATTTTTTCAAGGACTGTGGAAGTTTCCCAGTGTGTCACTTCAATTGGATCAATTGCTTGTGGCATGGACATCCTTAAATCCTCTCATTAAAATCTCTTCTTTTCTGCCTAACCTGCTGCAAATTGTTCCTGTAATAGTAAAAAAAAAAATCCCAGGAGCTGAATCTTTTACTGAAAGGTAGGAAAGTTATTAATTTTCATAATTCTCTTTTAAAGAAATATATGCATAAAATAACAACGGTCTGGCTAGCACACAGATCAATTTCCTAAATTCCAGCAGAGACATGGAAAAGCACTCATGAACTTCCAACTAATCCATGAAGATCTTCAAGGCTGCAAATTTAAGGAGTAATGAAAGCTACTGTTTGAATTACAACTTTCCAGAAATGTAGATCACAATTCAACATGTTTACAGAAGAGTAAGCCCTACTGAAATCATTGGGACTTGCTTCTGAGAGGAGGAAATGCCTAGTGAAGGAGATGCCAACATTTCATGTAAACGTTTGCACTGAGAATTATCTGTCACTGTCGTATAGAAAATAAGTACTAGTATTACAGATTGGGCCAAGTCAGGCTGGAATATATTTGCTGCAATCACATAAACTTGCATAACCCATTGAAGTTTCTAAAATAAGTACATGATATCAAGACCCTATTGCAGCCACTGAACCTAGTTATACAGTTTCCATTTTTTGAGAGGGGGTGGCATGTTGTACATATTTTATTTTATTTGGAAATACTATGGTGAGCAGCTGCTGCAATAAATCACTCTGACCATGAGGTCATGAGTTCGAGGCCAGGACATGGCGGGGTGAACACCCGTAAATTAAAAATTTAAAAAATAGCCCCTGCTAGTTGCTGACCTAGCAACCCGAAAGATAGTTGTATCTATGAAGTAGGAAATAAGGTACCACTTATAAAAGTGGGGAGGCATCAATAGGGGAATAGCGTCTAGATCCAGGGAAGTTATGCTCCCCCTCTATTCTGCCTTGGTCAGACCACACCTGGAATACTGTGTCCAATTTTGGGCACCACAGTTGAAGGGAGATGTTGACAAGCTGGAAAGCATCCAGAGGAGGGCGACTAAAATGATTAAGGGTCTGGAGAACAAGCCCTATGAGGAGCGGCTTAAAGAGCTGGGCATGTTTAGCCTGCAGAAGAGAAGGCTGAGAGGAGACATGATAGCCATGTACAAATACGTGAAGGGAAGTCATAGGGAAGAGGGAGCAAGCTTGTTTTCTGCTGCCCTGCAGACTAGGACACGGAACAATGGCTTCAAACTACAGGAAAGGAGATTCCACTTGAACATCAGGAAGAACTTCCTCACTGTGAGAGCTGTTCGACAGTGGAACTCTCTCCCCGGAGCCGTGGTGGAGGCTCCTTCTTTGGAGGCTTTTAAGCAGAGGCTGGATGGCCATCTGTCGGGGGTGCTTTGAATGAGATTTCCTGCTTCTTAGCAGGGGGTTGGACTGGATGGCCCATGTGGTCTCTTCCAACTCTACTATTCTATGATTCTATGAGGCAAGTTTAACTAATTTAGGACGTTGGAATGAGGAAGTGAGGAAGTGCCGTCAGAGTGGATGATGAAGCAGCTGCTCCCCCCTGTCGCCAGAATCGAACATCCCCTCAGGAGGTTAAATTGCCTCTGCGTCTGTCTGTCTCTGTCTCGGTTCGATGTGTTTATGGGCATTGAATGTTTGCCCTATATGTATATAATGTGATCCGCCCTGAGTCACCTTTGGGGTGAGAAGGGCGGAATATAAATACTGTAAATAAATATGGTCCACAAACCAGGAATTGCCCTTTGTTCAAAGTAATACAGGTTTGGTATCCCTGATCTGAAATGCTTGGGACCAAAAATGTTTTAGATTTCAGATTTTTTCCCCCCAGATTTAGGGGGTAGTTTGGAATATTTGCAATATCTTGGAGATAAGATGCAAGTTTAAATCCATATTTCATATGCATAGCCTGGAAGCAATTTTATATGCAATATATTTGTGCATGAAATAAAGTGTGCATACATAGAACCCTATCTCAGTGGACAATTTGAGTAAGTAGTCCCACCAGATACTCAGTTCGCTTAAATCTCATTATCAGTTATTGCACTTTATCACTTTATGGTTTTAGTGTTTACTGAGATTGCTCCTCCAACCCTATTTTTGATTGCTCTTATACCTCCTAGGAGCCTTATTCAGAGTTCTAGACAATTTTACCCTCTGAATGTTTAGTTATTATTATTGTCCTGGTTTTAATTCTGTTGATGTGTTTTTACTGTTTTATGTAGTTCTGTGTTTTAACTTGTGTTGTTGGGCTTGTCCCCATGTGAGCCGCCCCGAGTCCCTTCATGGAGATGGAGACAGGATAAAAAAATAAAGTTATTATTATTATATTATTATAATTTCAGAATTTGGAGCTGTTTTGATTTCTGTATCAGGAATACACCCAACTTCTATGTTAAATGTTACATCTTAAAAGATTGCTTTGAAAGTAATACATTAGTAAATCTTAGTAAATAACTAGTTCCTAAAAGGTTGCCTTTTCATTACATTTTTATAATTTAAAAATACAAAAATGACCCAAAAAATCCAGAATTTCCCCAAACAAACCACACAAAAACACAGTAAAAGTAACAAGTGAATGTCATTTTGCTATACAAAAGGTAACATAACCTATCATGACAGTGTTGTGTGAAAAAAGGATTCTTTCACTGTCACCAAAGTATGTGTTGTCAGTTGCAGCCTTGTTACTCATAATGTGTTATTTCTATCTATCTTTTTCTAGACCACAGGCTTTTAGCTAAACATTTCAACCTTTACAGAGAGATGAACAAGTAAAATTTTCCTTCCAGGGCCTCCTACCTTTGAGGCCACACTAAATAGTGATTGGATGATGGCTCTTTCAGTTATGTCTGGATATACACTACTATAGAATCCAGTTTCTGCATTTGGATTGTCTAATATGAACTGGATTATATAAGTACACCCGGCAAACAGAGGCCAGCACTTTGCTGCTAGTAGCTACTCTAGTGGTTGTACTTTTTCTAGGGTTGCAATGCAGTGATGACAAGGGAAAACAGACAACATCTCTAAACTTGAAGTAGCCCACAACATTTCTCCAGTGTCTGATTTTCTGCATAGCCAACACACTAGGGGACCTTTCCCTTCCTGCATCACCACTATTCCAGCCACTATATTACACATTTTAGACCAGGGGTCCCCAAACTTTTAAAGCGGAGGGCCGGTCCACAATCTTTCAGACTGTGGAGGGGCCAAATTATCATTTGGGGAAAAAAAATCCGAACAAATTCCTATGAACACTGCACATGTCTTATTTGTAGTGCAAAACAACAACAACAATGAAAGAACAATACTATATTTAAAAATGAAAACAACTGTAACCAACATAAACCTATCAGGATTTTAATGGGAAGTGTGGGCCTGCTTCTGGCCAATGAGATAGTCAAGTTAATTAGGATTGTTGTTGTTGTTGTTGTTGTTGTTGTTGTTGTGTGCCTTCAAGTCATTTCAGACTTTGGGTGAGCCTATGTCTAAAATTATTTATTTATTCATCTACTACATTTATTTATTACATTTATATCCCACCCTTCTCACCCTGAAGGGGACTCAGAGCAGCTGTATGTACATAGAATATATTATTTTATTAGCATTGCACAATATTAGCATTATATATTACTACTAGCTGTGCCCGGCCACGCGTTGCTGTGGCGAAGTCTGGTGGTCTGGGAACTAAAGTATTGAGGAATTGGTGGTAGTTAAGGTCAAGGGTAAAGGTTTTCCCCAGACATTAAGTCCAGATGTAGAGAAATATAATTTGGAAGTTGGAGAAGATATTTTGAATGTGGAATTCCAGCTACATACATACACATACCCAGACCCAGACGCACATCCATATATATATCACACACAGAGAGAAAGGGAGGGCTGAAGTTGGCCCATGCCTGGCCTAACTGTATTTCTTCCCCAGAAAAACATGGGAAAGTGTTTCGACACCCTGTATTTAATTGTTGTCCTGTAACATCCCTGCAGGGCAGGTGATCCCAGCTTGCAACCCAGGAGCCAAGAGGAAGAGCCTGCCTCTGGCCACCCTGATCAATTAACGGGCAGAAGCGGGGCCTCACCTGCCTTTGACGGGGCCTGGGGGGAGGCATGGCAGTTGCTTCTCCTTCTCCTCCTTCTGCATCTGGCTTCTCAATGGAGGCAGTGTCACTGTCGGACGAGGCCACCTTCCTGGCCTTTGAGGTGGAGTGCCGGGCCGAACTCGGCTGGCTGAGCCGTTACAGCCACAAGGTCCTGTCCATCTGGGCCCGCGCCCTGCCCCCCAGAGGGGACTCTACACTCCACAGCCTCATGGGAAGAAATAGGACGCCTGTCCCTTTAAGAAGTAGCAGCAGCATTGTGTGAGTTTTTCGGCCGTATGGGTTAGGGTTCCAAGTAGTATTCTCTCGTGGCAAGCATTCTCAGGGGTCTGTTGGAAGTGAGGCGAGAGGAGAAAGACTCCGGGGCTCCATGCCGCCCTCCTCTCTCCCGCTTCTTTGCCGTATTTTGCAACTTATTATGGGTTGGTTTGAGTTCGGTGAAGCTCCGGCTTCTTTCTCGCCATGGGGCGATGGAGGCGGGGAGAGAGGGTGAGTGTTCTGTGTGTGTGTGTGCGGGCGCGCGGGCGCGGGGGGGGGGAGTTCGCAGGCCCTGATTGGCTGTTGCGGTTTTTGGGCTTTTGTTGGCCCTGTGATTGTGCTTGTAGTGAAATTTTGTTATATCTTACTGGAGGCGGGGATGATGGATTGCGTTGCCAATTTTCGAGTTTGGGGGGGCTGTAGATTTGTTGTTTTGTCCATCGCCGTGATGCCATCACTCTTTTATATATATAGATATTGAACTATACTACTATACTGTAATATTATATGTAATATATAATATATAATTAGTATTATTATATGGTATTATTATTTGTATTATATTGTATAACATTATAATATTATTATCAGTATTATATGTATATACAATATATTATATTATTAAAATGATATAAAATATTATATTATAAAACTGAGGGCGGGGGCCAGGTAAATGACCTTGGAGGGCCGCATCCGGCCCCCGGGCCTTAGTTTGGGGACCCCTGTTTTAGACCATGTGAAGATTATCTTAATTGTTTCAGAGTTTTAATGAACCCCATGAAAGAGATTTCATTTACAAACATCAAGCAAAAGATTTTTTCTATAGGCATTTTCTATGCCTACCAATGCAAATCTGTGAAGCCCTTCATTTAAATAGGATTCACTATTATCTGCAGTTTTCCAAATTCACATCAAGTCCAGGAACATATCCCCCATGAATACTGAGGTTCTACTATATTTAAGAGGATTTTAAGTCACCCTAAGAGTTTTGATAAACACTGTCTCCCATATATATTGTTGTTGTTTTGATGAGCTTTCAAGTCAAGTCTGACTTATCACGAGCCTAGTGTCTTTGGTAAGATTAGCTCACAAGAAATTTGTCATTGCCTTCCTTTTAGGATTAAAGTGTATGATGTACCCAAAGTCATGTGGTGGTTTTTTTTATCATTCAGCAAGAATTCAAACTGTGGTCTACCAGAGTCCTGGCCCAATATCCAAATCGCTTTACCATGCTGGCTTTCACATCATTTAGTTCTCTGATTTATTATGTTTTACTTTAAGTGATATTATTATTATTATTATTATTATTATTATTATTATTATTATTATTTCATTTTTATCCTGCTTTTTCCCATGGGTGGGATTCAAAGCAGTGTACAACATATAAAATTCATACAAGTACAGTACATCCAACCACAATACATAATCAGTTAAAACTTCATAGGTAGTAAAGGTAAAGGTTTCCCCCTGATGTTAAGTCTAGTTGTATCTGACTTTGGGGGTTGGTGCTCATCTCCATTTCTAAGCTGAAGAGCCGGCCTTGTCCGTAGACACCTCCAAGGTCATGTGGCCGGCATGACTGCATGGAGCGCCATTACTTTCCCGCCGGAGCGGTACCTATTGATCAACTCACAGTTTTCAAACTGCTAGGTTGGCAGAAGCTGGAGCTGACAGCAGATTTACTCCCCGGATTCGAAGCTCCGACCTTTCGGTCAGCAAATTCAGCAACTCAGTGGTTTAACCCACTGCGCCACCGAGGGCTCCCATTAAACATCATATTCCGATATAAAAACCCAATTACAGCAATCACCATTTAAAGATATCCAAAACTTAGTGGCATTATTATCTCCATGTGAAAGTTGCCCTAAAGAACTCTATTTGGTATCTGATAAACGGTTTGTCCTGTGTTGTCTGTGACTTTGCTATTTTCTTCATCCCAGTAGAAAGTTTTTATACACCTCTGCTCAAACAAGTAGTGAATAATGACACAGAATCACCTCTGAGAAGCAGGAATGGTGAACTTTTGTTCCTCCAGATGTTTCGCGTTTGAATGCCCATCACTTTTAATCAGCTCAGCCAATGATAAAGAATTGTGTGAGTTTAGCCCGATACATCTGGAAAACCAGATGTTTCCACTCTTGCAATGAAGCAATGCAAAGATATCTACATTGCAGTGCAAATGTCACAAAAGGCATTGAGACAGTTCAGAAAATGTTTATATTTCCCCTATCAGCACTATAATATTATGAATGAGTTCATGTGCGTACATTTGTAACATATTTAAAATATTTTATTTAATTACACCATTCAATTATACCACAGTGTATAGAATGCACTGCAATGCACTCAAAATCCAGAATTTTGTCCAGTTGTTTTCTCTCATTTTGTGTTCATACTATGCTGCTCTTGTAGTTTGTGTGGTACAGTAGAGTCTCACTTATCCAACATAAACAGGCCAGCAGAACGTTGGATAAGCGAATATGTTGGATAACAAGGAGAAATTAAGGAGAAGTCTACTAAACACCAAATTAGGTTATGATTTTACAAATTAAGCACCAAAACGTCATGTTATACAACAAATTTGACAGAAAAAGTAGTTCAATATGCAGTAATGCTACATAGTAATTACTGTATTTACGAATTTAGCACCAAAATATCTACTCTACTGTACTTGCAAAAGAGATTCTCAGAAGTGTAAAAAGCCAAACCTCCAACTACGGATGAGTGAGAAGTGTTCATTTCCAGAATTAGAACATGAAGTGGAAAATGTTTTGATGTCAACATATCTGCACTTTCCCAAAGACTGTGACGCAGTTCACAAGCACACTCTAGAAAATGTATATATTTTGGAAGGTGTGAGACAAAAAGGGTATGCGTATGTGTTGATAAGGGGAAAAACATATGAAATATCTCGGTTCTTAGTTTGGTGAGAAAAATGCTTACGGAACATTTAAAAAATATATAGACATTTGTATTTGCAAAGCATAGACAAAAACATGCATGTGACAAAGCATTGTGCAGAATAACTAAAACAAACCCAGCAATTTAATGAGGGAAGAATATGAAATGAATTTCACATTGGAAAAAGAAGACGGTGAGCAAAATCAAGCATGACAGATTCAGCCATCTCTGCCCTCAACTTGGATGTTTCTTAGTTCTTTGGAATAACAAGATAGCAAACAAAGAGAACAAGTGTGGTGTATTGCTGGATTTAGATCAAGGAACTCTAGGAATAAATCGTCCTTCAGCCATTAAGCCCACTATCTGATTTTTGTGTTATTTACCATGGTCCTATTTGCATGACAGTTCTGTACTGGCTTTAAATGTCATGGATTCTCTAATGACATGCTGACAGCTATAGGAAGATAAGATCAATGAAAACTATTTGTCAGATCCTTAGTCTATCTAGCAGGACTAACACAAAGGGAATAGATAATATGTCGTCATAGACCTGCATGTGTCTGTGCAAAAGGAAGTTCAATAAAGTTCAATGACACTCCTCCCCAGAAAAGTGTATTTGGCACCATAAACTGTGATCCTTAACACACCTACTTTAGAACAAATCCCATCAGGCTTAAAAGGATTGCTGCTATCTATATATATAAAAGAGTGATGGCATCAGGGCAGCGGACAAAACAACAAAACTACAGGCCCCCCAACCTCGAAATTTGACAACACAACCCATCACTCACGGCTCTAGGTTGATACAACAAAAAGAGAAGAAAAATAAAGTCCTAATTACAGGGAGAGGAATAATAGTTTTTATCCAATTGCTGCCAGTTAGAAGGCTAAGCTCCGCCCACTTGGTCTCCTAGCAAATCTACTCAGCCCAGGGGACAGGCATAGTTAGGCCTCACTTAGGCCTTTCCCACAGATTATCAGATTTTAACTGGATTATTTGGCAGTGTAGACTCAAGGCCCTTCCACATCTATATAATCCATTTAGAATCTTATATTATCTGCTTTGAACTGGATTATCTTGACTCCACACTGCCATATAATCCACTTCAGTGTGCATACTAAACATAAAGACAACCATACAATAGACATTCAATACCACCACTACCTCAACAATTTCTCACCAACACCACCAGACAACGCCACAGCAACGCGTGGCCAGGTACAGCTAGTGATACCATATTTCTGTTGTGTATATATGTGCTAGTTCTCAATCTCACCGCCATCAAAGGGATGTTGTGAAGCATTGGGCAACCACATACATATATCAGAACTGGGGAATGTGTATTCCTCTAAACATCATTTGACTACATTGCCCATCACCCATACCTGATATAGTTCAGTTAACATGACAGATGGGAGGATTTACAGTCCAACTAAATCCCAACAAACATACTATCCCTATCAGCATTACATATGTTACCTCAGGCATCCTGAAAGCAGCCACCAGACACCAAGTGTCACAAAATAAAGAAATGTACGCACTGAAGAACTTGGAAGAAGAACAAAATACAAATGGAACAGAAACACATTCTCATTCATTGAAAATTACAGCCAGTTTTGGATCAACAGCTACGTTTTTTCAATGCTTTGAAAGGGACCGGATTCTTTTAAAATGCTTTGAAAAGGACTGGATCCAGAGTATATACAGTAGAGTCTCACTTATTCAAGCCTTGCTTATCCAAGCTTCTGGATTATCCAAGCCATTTTTGTAGTCCATGTTTTCAATATATTGTGATATTTTGGTGCTAAATTCGTAAATACAGTAATTACAACATATTTATAACATTACTGCGTACTGAACTACTTTTTCTGTCAAATTTGTTGTATAACATGATGTTTTGGTGCTTAATTTGTAAAACCATAACCTAATTTGATGTTTAATAGGCTTTTTCCTTAATCCCTCCTTATTATCCAAGATATTCACTTATCCAAGCATCTGCTGGCCCGTTTAGCTTGGATAAGTGAGACTCTACTGTATATTTTCCCCTGTAAGGAACTTTTATACTCTTGCTACCATCAGGCATCACCCTATTCCTCCATGTGAAAGATTTGAGAGCTCCATTTGCCATGGTCACTTTAAAACATGATTTATTCTCTGTTGTCGCAATTCTCAGATGAATGGAAACTGGGGGTTGGCAGGTCTCCAAAGCTAATTAAAGCTCCCAATTTGAATATAAGAGCTTCCTTTGCATTTCCCCTTTGAATACACAGCCACAACACACACAAAAAATAGAGTATACAACATGCTTATGTATTATTCTGACTTGTTTAACATCTGACTTAGAATGCTTAATAATCAGAAAAGAAAACGTATCTAAACCTTCAGGAACAATTACCCCCCTCATTGGGATACATCCTGGCAAATGAAAATCCATACTGAGTTTCCTTGAGGTTTCACCTCCAAATGCAGAACACCGTATTATTACTTGTTCAGTGCCGTGACTATTTATGTAAAGTGTGTTTTTGTTCAGTCTGGAGTCTCATTTTAACTGTGTGTATCTACATCAATTTATCTATGCCTGCAGCTTCTATTTGAAACAGGTAGATTCATTTTTATTTTTTCCCAAGTAATTACTCAGTATACGAATCAGTATGAGTGAGTGTTGATGTTATAATTACAGTAGGGAAACACTACTGTTATTTACATTGCTGGGTCTCTTATTCATTTAGTTCAAATATGTATCCACAGCCGCTTCTTTCCCTCCATGATATCAAACAAAAATCCATGCAGAAGCTAGATTCACACATTCACTGGATAAATCTTTTCTTTTAATTCAATGAAGTCAGTGCCCAGATATTTATGGTATAAGCAATATAACAAAACTTGATTCCTATATCTTTTCTTATTTAAATACCATCTCAGTTTCCATAAATGTAACAAATGACATAATAAAGTGATGGAAAATAAATTATTCTATAATTCTGATTCTATAAAGAGGACATTTGGGAAACCTGAATTTAGACCTTAGATCTGTCCTGGACTTGTCACAATCCTTGTCTGTAGGTACACAAGTTTTAAATGTTTACTACAGTGTATTTTGACCACAGTCACTCAATCATTTTTAAGCTGCCATTTGCTTAGTCCTATTTTTCCATCCAAAAAGCGGAGACAGTAATGACATGCGTCATGAATGAATCAAAGGTCAGTTAATACAATACGGATGAATTAGCTACAACTGCCAAACCTCTTTGTCCATGAAATACATTAAAATACATTTATAAAAGCTAATAACACAACAATCATCATAGTCATCAATCAAAAGATAGTTATATAAGTTTAGCATTCACATATCCAACATTTGCTCTAACATATAATATTTGATGTATATGCCTGTACACCTGATCTATCTATCTGTCACACACACCCATATACACAACTTCTGCACACGCACTAAGTTGGCATATTTTCTTCATTTCTTTTTAAAGTCATTTACTAAATTTGAATTTACCATTCAAGCAACTATTTTACATCACTTCTTGCAAAACCAACCCAGCTTTGGATATAAACCAATCCTAAGCCATTGAAATAGCAAGTAGTTCAGACAAAAGTAACAGCTTGGTTCAGACAGCCTAGTAAGAAGTGCAATTCCACTTAGCTCCATTAAACAACATTAAGAGACGACCTGATCCATCATATAAAAGGAACTGCCTTTCAAAATCTATCCAAAACAAGCTAACCATTCAAGCACAATTTTCAAAACCCATACACGTTCCAAAAGCAGACAACTTTACCATGTTTATGATAATAGGTGACTTCCACTTTCCTCTCTTCTGACCCAAGCAAGGCCTGGGCTATTTGGGCAATGTGATGCCGTTTGGTTTCTGGTCCATGAAGAAAGTCACAGGTACATGGTTTCTGCATGACATCTGGCCTGGAGAACCCGGTCATCTCACAGAACCCATCGTTGCAGTAGATGATGGCGCAGTTCTGTACGCGAGCATTAGCAATGATGAATTTTTTATCTGCAATAAAAGATAATGCATTTTTCAGTCATCTTACAACATTTCATAAAGTCTCACAGCGGCAGCCTTGATGGGAGCTATTTCTGCATCGGATTTCTGTGGGTACAATGTGCTTTGATAGAAGTCTAATATCATTCAGGTGCATAAGAGCTCTTGAAGAATGGCTATAAAAAGGAGATTTAAAAAACAAAACAAAGATAGACCAGCCTAGAAAGTTGTGTTGCTAAGCTTCTCACTTTGTGTAGCTATAGTTTTATTGCACGGGAAATGCCCAACAGGCAGTGGACTGGCCAGAACTGATTGCCAAGTCGCTGAGGGGCTTAATTTTAGCTGCACCAGCTTGCCAAAGCATATGAAATAAGTTTCATAACACAGGTCCTGAACTTTGTGGAACAGCTCCAGCTCGAGTGAATACGTGGGTGAAAATAAAGGGTAGTGGCAAAAACAGAATCAGGAACTTCAACTAATAATTAAATTGGACCTTTCAAATTGGTCTGCTCAATAACTAGTATATTAAACCCTCACTAGCCTTTTTTGCTTCTGTGATAATTAAACTGGTCATGAACTTGTTCAGTTATATGAAGAGTACGAATGGCCTTTAAAAGGTTTTCATATTTAGAGATAAATATAAATGTCCCCGTCAGTTAACTATAGGGCTCTGCTTGGGAGTGAAGAAGTTGCTTTATTTGTTGTTGTTACGTTCCATCAAGTTGACTCCAACATATGAAGATCACATCAATTTTTTGCTAAGGCTTTTTTTGTGTGTGTGTCAGGAGCAACTTGAGAAACTGCAAGTCGCTTCTGGTGTGAGAGAATTGGCTTTCTGCAAGGACGTTGCCCAGGGGACGCCCAGATGTTTTGATGTTTTTACTATCCTTGTGGGAGGCTTCTCTCATGTCCCTGCATGGAGCTGGAGCTGATAGAGGGAGCTCATCCGCACTCTCCCTGGGTTGGATTCGAACCTGGCAGCCTTCAGGTCAGCAACCCAACCTTCAAGCTACAAGGCTTTAACCCACTATGCCACCGGGGGCTCCATTTTGCTGAGGCTGGGAGAATGCAACTCACCCAAGATCATCCAGTACGTACAAAGTCTAGTCTATTTTTATAAATAGGGCGCAGCCTGTCGCGCAGGCTGTTGAGCAGCCAGCTGTAACAAATCACTCTGACCAAGAGGTCATGAGTTCGAGGCCAGCTCGTAGCCCCGCGTTTGTCTTTGTTCTATGTTAAGGCATTGAATGTTTGCCTTATATGTATAATGTGATCTGCCCTGAGTCCCCTTCGGGGTGAGAAGGGCAGAATATAAATACTGTAAATAAAATAAATAAATAAATAAATAAATAAATCCTAGTAAAATACACAAACCACTACTCAATACTGAGATACGTTCACTTCTACCAGGTCTTTAACTTGCCAGGTATTAGGCAGACACTTTTCTGATAATCAGATGACCAAACCTTTTATCTGGAGCAACCTTGGTTTCAATCTGGGACCTTCCATGTATAAAACACATATTCTTCAGGTTCACAGTAAGCTATGGGCCAATCTAAGAATGAACGTTACCAGTCAATGCTAGGCACGTACATGTCAGTTGAGAAGCCAGATTTTTCCCTTCTTTATTTGACATGCTGTTAGGTTTTACACAGGAGAGCAACTGAGTTGTGAGAATATAGGGTTCCTAGTAGGATCATTCCTGGCCCCTGGTGCCTGCCTACATTATAATGCCAGATCACTATGAGGCTTTCTGTATACATTGATTGCTGCAGGGGTCCCCAAACTAAGGCCCGGGGGCCGGATGCGGCCCATCAAAGCTGTTTATCCGGCCCCCATGGCACAAGGGCAGAAGGGGGTTGGACTAAATGACCCAAGGGGTCTCTTCTTCTCTTACAACATTATTATTATTATTATTATTATTATTATTATTATTATTATTATTATTATTATTATTAGCAACATTGAGGCTGGGTGGCCATCTGCCAGGGGTGCTTTGCTTGTGCTTTCGGTGCACAAAGGCAGAAGGGGATTGAACTCAATGGCCCAAGGGGTCTCTTCCAACCCTCTTTATTATTATTATTATTATTATTATTATTATTATTATTATTATTATTAACATTGAGGCTGGGTGGCCATCTGTCAGGGGTGCTTTGCTTGTGCTTTTGGTGCGCAAAGGCAGAAGGGGGTTGGACTCAATGGCTCAAGGGGTCTCTTCCAACCCTCTTTATTATTATTATTATTATTATTATTATTATTATTATTATTATTATTATTATTGCTCAGTGGCCAAATATAGTCCGGCCCTCCAACGGTCCAAAGGATCGTGAACTGGCCCCCTGTTTAAAAAGTTTGGGGACCCCTGGATTGCTGTATAACAAAAGAATCATAGAATCATAGAGTTGGAAGAGACCTCATGGGCCATCCAGTCGAACCCCCTGCCAAGAAGCAGGAATGATGCCTCAATGCTCACAACCAGGTCAAGACATTTTGTAGCCTAAGGCGCTCCCTTCCCATTACCTGCACAAAGCCCATCTGGACTGGCAGCTGAACCTTACATCAGCACTGGCAAAAGCAGCAGGCTATCCTAGGGCACACAGTGACAGATGGAGAGCATACAGTTATCTGAATTTTCCTTCAACACTATGCTGCCACCTCTCTGTTTCTGCTGTCTGAGATGACTGTGTCGCTTTGCCTAATGGTATGTGCATGTCCTGGTTGTCAACTTATGGTGACCCCGAGTATTTCACAGGATTTTCATAAGTGGTTTTGCCAGTTTCTTTCTCTGAAATATAGCATACAGTCCCTGGTATCCCTTGGCAGTCTCCATCCTATTCGTAACCAGGGATTATTAGGTTTAGCTCTCAAGATCAGAGACAGGATCTGGTGCCTTAGGGTATTTAGAGTCTTTGCCTAACAGCAGGGCTGGCCAAATAGTAATAATGGTTGCAAATGGTGATTGGTGGCTTACATGTCAATGGGCTGGCAAACTTTTAAATCTGAACATTAGAGAAGATACCTAGAGTACTAGATCTAGTACTCTAGTTTTAGCCATATGGTTTCAGCACCTTGGAGAGCACTTTTGACATCACAGCCCCACTGAAGCACCCAGTGGCCTCTGTCTGTGCAATTCTTGTTTCATAACAATCAAAATACAAGATTCAAACACTGTCCACTGATGGGTCTATGGACTGTAATAAATATTGTTGTTGATGTTGTTAAAAAAACACTTTGTATTTCCCTACCCTGAACAGCCGACCATGAAGCAAGTTTCCTAGAATTGACAGCTACTATATCAACTCCACTATATCTAAAGAAGGTAAATAGAAATGCAGAACCACAAGAAGTTTTCTCACTGGAGAGCAGCCTGTGGTCGTGTCCTTCTATTATTACTAAACAACCCAGGTGTAACAATATGAAATAGAAATGGTTTTTCTCTCGAAAAGGTTCTCACTCTACCAAAGACGCTTTGCTTGCTTATTTCTGATGAGTTTCTTATTTTTAGTCTTAGTGCATAATAAGGGGCCACGATGGCGCAATGAGTTAAACCCTTGTGCCGGCTGAACTGCTGACCTGAAAGTAGGCAGTTTGAATCCGTGAGACAGGGTGAGCTCCCATCTGTCAGCCCTAACTTCCATGTGGGGACATGAGAGAAGACTCCCAGCAGGATGGTAACACATTTGGGCATCCTTTGGGCAACGTCTTTGTAGACGGCCTATTCTCTCACACCAGAAGAGACTTGAGGTATGTTCTCAATTCACTTCTGACACTATAAAAATAATAAATTCATAATACGTCATATTATGAATTAAGATGAGACCCACATGGTTCACAATTTGCCTCCAAGCTTCGGTTTGGCATCATTCTTTCCACTGATGAAGAGATTGACATATTTGGTTAGGTCTTGCCAAAAAAATAATTGAACAAAATCCTTGGTCATCTACAAGTCACATTAAAAAGACAACTATTCCCAGCATGGAGAAAACTATGTTGTGCCTGCCTGCCTCATAACTGTTAAAGACCTGGATCTTCTTATGGGAGGAATATTGGAGATAATAACACTCTCAGTCCCAGAAAAACAGTATGATAGGTTGGCCTTAGTGTTGCCGTAAGTCAGAAATTACTTGAGGGGAAAAACAACAAAGAGCGCAAATCATTACGGCAATGTGGTTTATACACCAACCCTCAAAGCTGACTAAGATATAAGTACCGTATATACTCGAGTATAAGCCGACCCAAATATAAGCCGAGGCACCTACTTTTACCACAAAAAAACCTGGGAAAACATTGACTCTAGTATAAGCCGAGGGTGGTAAATTTCAGAAATAAAAATAGATGCCAATAAAATTACATTAATTGAGGCATCAGTAGGTTAAATTTTTTGAATATTTACATAAAGCTCAAATTTAAGATAAGACTGTCCAGCTCTGATCAAATCATTATTCTCATCTTCTTCAATGTAAATGTGCTTATGTATCCTTTTAATAATAATAGAGTAAAATAATACATGTAATAATAATAATAATAAATACAGGAAAATAATACAAGTAATAATAAATAGAGTAAAATAATAAATGCAATAATAATAAGACCAGAGTGAAATAATAAATGTATTAATAATAATAATAAAAATAGAGTAAAACAAATGTAATAGTAGCAACAATAATAGAGAAAAATAATAAATGCAATAATACCAATAATAATAGAGAAAAATAATAAATGTACCATATATTCTCGAGTATAAGCTGATCCAAATATAAGCCAACCAGGACCCTCACCCGAGTATAAGCCAAGGGGGGCTTTTTCAGTCTTAAAAAAGGGGCTGAAAAACTAGGCTTATACTCAAGTATATACAGTACATAAAGTCTTCTTCCTGAAACACGATCATTTTGTTTCCTTTCCCAAACTGTTTTGTTTTCTCCTACTTCTTTCTTCAATCTCAAATTATTTCTGTTGAATTAATGAAAAAATCAACCATTTCTCAAAAGATTTAAAAAGAAAAACATCCGAAACAAACCAAATTTTTCACTCTACAAGTGCCACAAAAACGCCACATGAAGGCATGATCTGGGAAATCTATGCAGTCGCCTACAGACTGTGTAATGCCTTCCGGGATTCCCATCGCCACTTTCACATCCTTCCAAATGTTCATTTTTATTTAATGCTCCTCAAAGGGAAGAGGAGCCTGATTATTTCCAAACTAACTTTGCAGCGCCAGTGTTTCTGGTGCAAGTCAAGGGCTTCCTTATACACTCTCTTCGGGAGGTAAATAAGTCTTTCATGAGCAACTTGCATCTCAAAAGGCAGCATGATCTGACCCTCATGTATCTGCTGGGAACTAGATGGAGAGAAATGGTATCTACCCATGAAGACAGAATGGCATTTTGATTTAAGAAACAACCTTATTCTGAGATTATTTGTCAACACATTCAGATTGTAGTAAGTACTTAAGGGAACACATTCAACATCGTACTCGACTGTATGTTTTTCATATCCACGCAAGGCCACGTCTGCTTTTCTTACAATCTTCATACTATCCCTCTATACTGCCTTGGACAAACCACAACTGGAATACTGTGTTCAATTCTGGGCACCACATTTTGAGGGAAATGTAGACAAGCTGTAATGTGTCCAGAGGAGGGTGGCAAAAATGATCAAGCCCTATGAGGAGCGGCTTAAAGAACTGTGCTTGTTTAAACTGCAGAAGAGAAGGCTGAGAGGAGACATGATGTAAGGATAAGTCACAGGGAGGTCGGAGCAAGCTTGTTTTCTGCTGCCCTGGAGACTAAATGCAGAACAATGGCTTCAAACTACAGGAAAGGAGATTCCATCTGAACATTAGGAAGAACTTCTCCTGAACTGTGAGAGCTGTTCAGCAGTGGAACTCTCTGCCCCAGAGGCTCCTTCTTTGGAGGCTTTTAAGCAGAGGCTGGATGTCCATCTGTCGGGGCGCTTTGAATATGACTTTCCTGCTTCTTGGCAAGGGGTTGGACTGGATGGCCCATGAGGTCTCTTCCAACTCTATGATTCTATGATTCCACTAGTATCCAAAAGATAGCAAGGTTGTGTTGCCAAGCACTCTTCCCCAAAGAACACAACATGACTTGCGCCCAAGAAAGCCATGCCTAAAACTATCTCTTTAAACACAAGGATGGATCTAAATTGTAGAACGAATGCAGCTTGGCATCACTTGAACTGCCATGGCCACTCTGAGCCAACCAGCTACAAAGACATTAAGAAGGCTTTTGGCAAATCAGAAAGCAAACTAATGCCAGGTTCAGTAATATTATCCTCATGTTGTCGAAGCCTTTTATGGCCGGAATCAATGGGTTGCTGTGGGTTTTCCGGGCTGTATGGCCATGTTCCAGAAGCATTCTCTCCTGACATTTCACCCACATCTATGGCAGGCATCCCAAGAGGATGTGGGGTATATTTGAAACTAGGCAAGGGGTGTTTATATATCTGTGAAAGGTCCAGGGTGGGAGAAAGAACTCTTGTCTGTTTGGGGCAAGTGTGAATGTTGCAATTAATCACTTTGCTTAGCATTAAAAAGCCTTGCAGCTTCAAGGCCGGGCTGCATCCTGCCTGGGGGAATCCTTTGTTGGGAGGTGTTGACATCCACAATAATGTGGACAATGTCACATTATTGTCCCTGCAGGCATGTGGCGGGGTGGGGGGCTGGGGGGGCTTGAGGGGCTTCAGCCCCCCCCCCCCCGAAATTCTCACGGCGGTCCACGAGAAGGCCTTACATTTATTATTTAAACTGTTATGTCTATTCATATCATGAGCTGATCACCATGCTCAATATATCCCATATGCATGGGGGCAGGACCGTAGCCAGAAAAAAATTTCGGGGGGAAGGGGGGTTGAACCCCTAACCCACCCACCTCCCTTACAGGCCTGTCAATATCTGCTTGAGTTAGTGCCTGGAGAGACTCTTAATTTTTTGCATCTCATAGACTTAGCATGGGGATTTGGTTAGGTAAAGGTAAAGGTTTTCCCCTGATGTTAAGTCCAGTCATGTCTGACTCTGGGGGTTGGTGCTCATCTCCATTTCTAAGCTGAAGAGCCGGCGTTGTCTGTAGACACCTCCAAGGTCATGTGGCCAGCATGACTGCATGGAGCACCATTACCTTCTGTACGCAGCGTTTTGGCGATGATGCACAGCTGCGGGAAGGGGTGACCGGCTGGTTGAGGATGCAAGCGGCAGAGTTTTGTGGGGGAGGAGTTACCAAACTCATTCATCGCTATGATAAGTGCCTAGATTTGAATGGTGACTATGTTGAGAAGTGGCATTTGGGTGTGGCTTTCAACTGCATATGGTAAATGCTTTCTCCTATACTTTGTTCATTTTTAATTCCAAAACTGGATAACACTCATACTTGGATGGGAGACAGCCAACAAATATCAGATGCTGCAAGCTGTGTTTCAGAGAGGAACTAAACCCTCATCCCACTAGAGTTTGGATCCACTTTAAATCCACTTTAGGAGGGGCCTTTAAACAGCTCAGCCAGACGGATCTTGGGCTTCATCAAACTACAAACCCCAGAATTCTACTGGAGGCAGAAACCGGATTTAAAGTGTGATGAGGCCCTGAGTATTCCTTGACCTACCCTGTTTTCCCCAAAAGAAGACATACCCATAAAAAAAGCCGTAGCAGGATTTCTGAGCATTTCTAATCATACCCCGAAAATAAGACACATTTCATAAGGTCGCCATAAGTAAACATGTGACTTGAACATAATAGGTGTCTATTGTAATAGACAATATGCTATGCTACATATACATACTAACATATGTTAGGCAGCACAATAGTTGACTAGTTCAGTCTGTAAAACTCTGTAAACTGGCAACATGGTTGAAATACACTATTAGATATCTATCAAACCAATCTGTTTCATAAGAAGACTTCATCAGGTGCAAGCTGCCACAATATGGCCTAAGCCCACAAAATACCCAAGCCCACACAACATTGTTCAATTGGGAAGCTAAGGTGCTCCATACCAATTAATTAAGAACCATCTGCTTTTGTTTGTCTATCAAACGTCACTACTACCTGCATTTTCATAAATTTATTTCTATCTTACCATTCCTTGAATATTTCTATCTTACCATTTCTCTAATATCCAGTTGAGAAGCCAGACTTGGCCATCATAGTCCATGCTCTTGTTACATCTCAAATAGACCACTGCAATGTGCTCTATGTGGGGTTGCCTTTGAAGACTGTTCAGAAGCTCCAAGTGGTTCAACAGGCAGCATCCAGATTCCTCACCAGAGCGGGGTACAGGGAGCATACAACCTCCCTGTTACGTCAGCTCCACTGGCTGCCAGTCTGCTACTGAGCACAATTCAAAGTGCTAGCTTTAGCTTATAAAGCTCTAAATGGTTCTGGCCCAGCCTACCTGTCTGAATGTATTTCCCTCTATGAACCACCTTGGAAGTTAAGACCTGCTGCGGAGGCCCTGCTCTCATTCCCACCCCTGTTGTAAGCTTGACTGGTAGGAATGAGAGACAGGGCCTTCTTAGTGGTAGCCCCTTGGCTGTGAAACTCCCCAGTGAAATTAGATCAGTCCCCTTCCTCCTGAAACTAAAAGTGTGGCTTTGGGACCAAGCTTTTAGACAGCAAACTTCAGTGCAATAAGTGATACAGAATAACTGCAATTACGGCAGGAATGGCTCCTGGATTATGAGTTTGGATTGTGTGGTTTTGAGAATTGTTTTAATGGTATATGTTTTAATGTTATGGCTTTTAATGTATACGTTTATTTTATTTTTATGTCTGTTTACATGGCATTGAATGGCCTACTGGTAAGCCGCTCTGAGTCCCCTTCAGGATGAGAAGGGTGGGGTATGTAAAAGTAAAGGTTTTCCCCTGACATTAAGTCCAGTCGTGTCCGACTCTGGAGGTTGGTGCTCATCTCCATTTCTAAGCCGAAGAACCGGCGTTGTCCGTAGACACCTCCAAGGTCATGTGGCCGGCATGACTGCATGGAGTGCCGTTACCTTCCTGCCAGAGCAGTACCTATTGATCTACTGACATTTGCATGTTTTCAAAGTGCTAGGTTGGCAGGAGCTGGGGCTAACAGCGGGCGCTCAATCCGCTCCCGGGGTTTGAACCTGGGACCTTTTGGTTCACAAGTTCAGCAGCTCAGTGCTTTAACACACTGTGCCACAGTGTGTTTACATGGCATTAAATTGTTGCCTACTTGTAAGCTGCTCTGAGTCCCCAGCGGGGTGAGAAGGATGGGGTATAAATACTGTAAATAAATAAATAAATATTGTTGCTCACAAAATATAAAACATATGCAGTTAAAAATAGTTACTAGAAGTAAAAACATATTGAAAGTCATGGCTAAAATACAAAGAAAATACCTAACAATAAAATAGGAGTATCAAAGTCTGGGAGCAGCCACTGAGAAGGTTCTCTCCCATGTTCCCACAAAATGAATCTAAGAAAGGGATGGGACTGAAAGTACAGCATCCCCTGAAGATCTTAAAACTTGAGTAGGTTTGTAGACAGGATCGATAACACCTAACTTGACAACAGTAGATGTGAAAGCGCTCTAGGAGACCACAAGCTGGATATGAGTCAAAAGCTAAAAAAGCCAATGCTGCAGCAATAGAAGTTTAGTGTCTAGACTGATAGAAGTGATACTCTATTCTGCTTTGCTCAGACCTCACTTGGAATATTTTATCCAGTTCTGGGCACCACAATTCAAAGAGGATACTGGCAAGCTGGAACGTGTCCAGAGGTGGAAGACCAAAATAGGTCTGAAAAAAGGTCTGAAAGTCAAGCTCTATGAGAAGCTGGGTATGCTTAACTTGGAGAAAAGAAGGTTGCGAGAGGATATGATGGCCATTTTTAAAAATGTGAAATTTTGAGGAGTTTCCTAGGACATAAAACAATTGGTTCAAATTGCAGGAAAATATATTCCATCTAAATCAGGGGTCCCCAAACTTTGTAAACAGGGGGCCAGTTCACAATCCTTTGGACCATTGAAGGGCCGGACTATAGTTGGCCACCAAGTAGTAATAATAATAATAATATAATAATAATAATAATAATAATAATAATAATAACAACAACAACAACAACAACAACCAGTACAGGTGGTCCCGGTGGTGATCGGCACATTGGGTGCCGTGCCAAAAGATCTCAGCAGGCATTTGGAAACAACAGACATTGACAAAATTACGATCTGCCAACTGCAAAAGACCACCCTACTGGGATCTGCGCGCATCATCTGAAAATACATCACACAGTCCTAAACACTTGGGAAGTGTTCGACTTGTGATTTTGTGATACAAAATCCATCATATCTGTTTTGTTTGCTGTGTCATACAATATTGTTATGTCAATAATAATAATAATAATAATAATAATAATAATAATAAAGAGGGTTGGGAGAGACCCTTTGGGCCATTGAGTCCAACCCCCTTCTGCCTTTGTGTACCAAAAGCACAAGCAAAGCACTCCTGACAGATGCCCCCCCGCCTCAATGTTAATAATAGTAATAGTAATAATAACAACAACAGTAATAAAGAAGGTTGGAAGAGACCCCTTGGGCCATTTAGTCCAACCCCCTTCTGCCTTTGTTCACCAAAAGCACAAGCAAAGCACCCCTGACAGATGGCCTCCCAGCCTCAATGTTAATAATAATAATAATAATAATAATAATAATAATAATAATAATAATAATAATAATAATAATAGAGAAGAGGAGAACTCTTGGGTCATTTAGCCCAACCCCCTTCTGCTTTTGTGCCGTGGGGGCCGGATAAATGGCTTCGATGGGCCGCATGTGGCCCCCGGGCCTTAGTTTGGAGACTCCTGATCTAAATGTTGTGACAAAAAAAACCCCAGTAAGATTGTTCCACAGTGGAAAATGCTGCCTTGGAATGTGGTGGAGTTTTCTTCTCTGGAGGTTTTAAAACAGGCTGGATGGCCATCCGTTGGTCTCTTCCAACTCTATGATTCTATGAAATGAGGAGGGATGGTGTTCCAGACAGCCTGGATCCAAGCTATATAAGGCTGTATAGCTCATCAGCAGCACCTTGAATTGCACCCATAAACAGTAGGGGAGCTGGTGTTAAAAGGCAGTTGTGTGCTCCCTGTAGCCAACCACAATTAACAATCTAGCTGCAGTTCCTTTCACCAGCTGAAGTTTCTGAACACTTTTCAAAAGCAACCCCATGCAGAGTGCATTACAGTAACTCAAGCAGGATGGAACAAAAGCAAAGATATACATGTAAGATATCAATCTTTTCAAATCCTGGTGATCTCATTCTTAGTCCCACACCAGGGATAGGAATCATGTGGCACTTTACAGATATTATTGACTATTTACCGTATATACTCGAGTATAAGCCGACCCGAATATAAGCCGAGGCACCTAATTTTACCACAAAAAACTGGGATAACTTATCGACTCGAGTATAAGCCGAGGGTGGGAAATGCAGCAGCTATGGGTAAATTTCAAAATAAAAATAGATACCAATAAAATTTCATTAATCGAGGCATCAGTAGGTTAAATATTTTTGAATATTTACCATATTTTAAGAAAAACAATAAACTAGCTCTATAAGTGGAAAAGTAGGGGCAACAAAAACAATATGGTATCAACAACAACAACAACAACAACAATAAAAACTTCATTTGGATCCCACCCTATCTCCCCATGGGGACTCAGGCCGGCTTCCAACATAGTAACAGGCAAACATTCAATGCTTATATAAACAATGCAGAGCTAGATATAGATCTATAATTATAGACACTAATTTCACATATGCATTTCCCCCTGAAGCGTTTGCAAATCCCCTCTGTGTGTGTGTATTCATATCTATCTAGACATGTCTATATATATTTGTGTATTCATTTCCCCCCTGTAATATTTGCAAGCCCTATATATAGGTAGGTAAGATTATATTCATATCTATCCAGACATCTCTCTTTATATAGATATTTGTAGAGACTTACAAACATATGAGGGTAAATTCATATATAAAAATAATGTGTATGTATGGCTACAGATACACAGGTACATGGATTATATGTATAAAGGATTTGCAAAGACCTGCAGACATATGAGGGGAAATTCATATATAAAATTAATGTATATAGATACACATATAAAGGTACATAGAGATGGCAAAAGCTTACAAGGGGTTAATGCCTATATATCTGTAGAAGAGTTTAATAAATATTTCAGGGGGAAATGCTTTCATAAGATTAATGAATATATATTTTTCTTCTTCCTGACTTGCAAGGGTGTCTTTCTCTTATCAAAACATTCCCTTGATTAAGAGGGAGGGAGGCTTTGCAGAAGAAAACACACAGATAAGGTAGAAGAAAGAAATAGATCACATATTGCAAGCAATATCATGCAGGCTCCTTGCTGGCCTTGACCTTGACCCAAGTATAAGCCGAGGGAGGCTTTTTCAGCTCATAAATAAGGGCTGAAAAACCCAGCTTATTTTTGAGTATATATAGTAATTCCCAGTCTTCCTTGCCACTGACATGCTGGCTATAGGGTTTCTGTGTACTGCTTTTTAACCATTGCTGGAAGGCTACATGATTGCTGGCCCAAACCTAATGTGTATTCAGGCTTTATCTAAGTTCTAGATAAATTCCAAACTTTACATCATACATAGTGGGTCTTTTAATGTGTACCTACATTGTAGAATTTATGTAATTAGACACCACTTTAATTGCTATGGAATCATAGAAGTTATAATTTTACAAGATCTTTAGCCTTCTCTGCATAAGAAAGCTGGTGTTTCGTCAAGGTATTAAGCCTAGGATCCCAAAGCTTTCAACTATGGCAGTTAAGTAGTGTCAAATTACCGTATATACTCAAGTATAAGCCGACCCGAATATAAGCCGAGGCACCTAATTTTACCACAAAAACTGGGAAAACTTATTGACTTGAGTATAAGACGAGGGTGAGAAATGCACCAGCTATGGGTCAAATTCAAAAATAAAAATAAATATTAATAAAATTGCATTATTTGAGGCATCAGTAGATTAAATGTTCTTGAATACTTATATAAAACTGTAATTTAAGATAATAATAAGACTTTAAAAAGATAAGACTGTCCAACTCTGAATACCTATATACTCAAGTATAAGCTGACCTGAAGAAATCTGTTATTAATCCCTGCACAGGCATATGAAGCATATCTTCTCCTAGGCAAGTCCCCAGGCTGTGTGTCCTCAGTGATACTTCAAATTACAGTTGGCCCTCCAAATTTGTAGGTTTAACTTTTGTAGATTTGATTATTCGTGAATTTGAATAATACGTTATCTCTAGGAATCCCTAGTGTAGATTATATAGTGTGGCTCTGTGGTTGGCTTCCACAAAAAGCCATGCTGATGGAACTAAAGATTTAGAGAGGGAACTCTTCTTTAGGCCAGAAAGATGTGTTTGATCACTCGTAACACCCAAATCCCATTTGATTTGACAAAGGATGGTGGCCTGGAGGGTAGCCATCACAAAGTTGATTCAATGCCTTTGATACTTAAAGCTTTCATGAATTCTCTGCCAGCTGAAGTGAGAAGTGCAAGAAAAAAATGTTTCATTGAATCTTCTTGGCAAGGAAAAATATGCCAGCCCTTCAAGATTTTGACTGATTCCAGAGGAAATCCATCTATGCTCATATTCTTAATCTCCTGGGAAGTGCTAGAGCATGTGTGAAAACATGCTCTAGCTGTGCAGAATCCCTGTAATACCTCAACATGGAATAATATAGGAGTAACATCAGCACCATCTTTAGTCCATAATATAATGCAATCCAGATATACTGGGTTAAGCGTTCATCATTACGAGAGTCCAAATGAGGTCATTCAACACATCTGGAGGGCACCAAGTTCAAGAACAACTCTGTGGAAAAAACTTAGTCAAAAATGTTGATTAATGGAGCCTAATGGCCCAAGCCAACAAAGAATTACATGGATTCATTAACATCCTTCATGGCAGTGAAGGAAATATTGGGGTATCAAGGCCTCTCTTTCCATATACAATCTTCTAAGTAGGTAAAGGTTTTCCCCTGACGTTAAGTCCAGTCATGTCTGACTCTGGGGGTTGGTGCTCATCTTCATTTCTAAGCCGAAGAGCCTGCATTGTCCATAGACATCTCCAAGGTTATGTGGCCAGCATGACTGCATGGAGCGCCGTTACCTTCCCGCCGGAGTGGTACCTATTGATGTACTCACATTTGCATGTTTTCCAACTGCTAGGTTGGCAGGAGCTGGAGCTAACAGCGGGCGCTTATTCCGCTCCTGGGATTTGAACCTAAGACCTTTCGGTCTGCAAGTTCAGCAGCTCAGCGCTTTAACACACTGTGCCACCAGAGGGTCACAATCTTCTGCATGACCCTAAACATACTGATTCATCAAAAGTGAGCTTCACTATTTTCAGTGAGAACTGGATCTTGTTGAAGTAAAGAAAGGGAAGCACTGATTTAAAAAAAAATGCTTTTAAAGGAAAAAGAAAGAATTCAGCATGTTTATAGTCCAACCACACTACACCAAAATGAGGCATTCTTCTTTCCTCATACATATATCATTTTAATGTGAACATTTTTCACATTCCAGCTGTACTATTCCCATTTCACAAATGTGGAATCAGAAACTGAAAATTTGTGTTCAGGATCTACAACTATTAGGATCCTAAATCAACATGGCCACTTTGGAGTAGATGGAGCTGGGAATTTTTCTGAGCTTCCAATGACCTGGTGAACTCATGACAGAGATCAAATATCTTCTCATGGTGGTGATGGATTCACCACCCAAAGGTAGGTTATCTACTTCTCAATTCATGGCTGCTAGCTTTATTTGTTCCTTAGCAATTTTTCTGATAGGTAACAGGGAAAGCTCTCAACTATATTATTTCCTCCCTCTCCCAGAAATCAAGAAATAAATAAACATTAAAAGAGGAATGTTGATTTGGGAGCTTGCTAAACCATTTACTTGGTTGATGAACAAGGTGCCTACAAGTCTTCCTGTGAGGAGGAGTTTGAGGGAGATCAAAAGACGCAGAAAGGATAAGAAACAAAAGAGAAGGAAGAAGACAGGGAGGAGGAAGAGGACAGTAAGAATGATGAAAGAGAATTAAAATATCCTTTGCAGATAATTGGCCAGAGACAGACCAACAGTGTCATCCTAGGGACCTTGGCACAGTTGCAGAGTTATTGTGCTGTAATTTCACTTTAAATGCTCATATGGAATTATACAGTTTATAGTTTGGTGAGGCACCAGAGCTGAGAATCCAAATTTGGGAGATTCTAAGAGGCTCCTTCCTTAATTGTAAATACTGGCATTCCATACGATGGTACCATAGCCATTATTATAGTGATATAACTATGTAGTGTGGAAGGTTTTTGTGGATTTGCCCAAGACAAAGGAATGGAAAAGAAAAGAGATCAGGGGTACAGAAAACTGAAAACTCCTACTTGCTTTTCTGTTTCCCCTGAGTAGAAGAAAATATCTCCTACAGGGGATTTCCTCATTCAAAATCACAATGTCTTCTTTTCACTCTTGCCAGTCCCATGACAGCACTATGATAGATTTGTCTTCGAAAGAGGGCGGAGAAATTTCATTTCTCAAAAGAGTAAAAAAGCAGTTGCTCAAAAGACATGAATAGAAAGATGAAATTTCAGAAATGTGTCCCATATCCCTATGATAAGGGACAGAGGGTGAGAGTGAACTAACTCTGGCTATCTCCTTTAATATTCTCCTTGCCTCTCTTCCACTTCAAACAAATTATTCTGCCACAATTTCCACCACTTTCCATTTGCTAGTGGAGATGGGAGATACTCCCTCCAGATGAAGTATCTTACAGCGGCTAGAGTGGGGAGGAGTGTGTCTAGTGGGGAGTACCTAAGGATACATACTCTGTCTGAGGTTGGAAGGTAAGTAGGGCCATCCCCGGTTAATATTTGGAGGGGAGACTGCCAAGAAATAAAACAGGCAATATTTTAGAAGAAAGAACTGGCAAAACTATCTACCCTGCAAAATGAATGCAATTGGTCAGCACTTGTAACTGTCATGACTCAATGCTACAGAACCTTGGGAGTAGTAGTTTTGTATGGTTTCAGTCTTCTCT